>NC_051335.1:24277400-24390383 GCF_015220235.1 Choloepus didactylus
ATCAAAATCCATTATAGGTGTGGTCAGTCCTAAGGTATAATTTTCCATTAGCTGTGGACTGTGAACTTAGAACAAATTATGAACTTCTGAAATACAAAGGAGGGAAATTCATAGAATAAACATTCCCATTGCCATAAGGAGAAAAAGTAAGGAAAACAGGGTTAACCAGGTTCAAAACAGTTCCTAAAACACACAGGACAAACTCCATTAGATTTCAAAGTCTGAGAGTCATTAACAGATGATGTTGCATGCTTGGGGCTTGAGAGAGTGTGAGTCTAACCCATCCTAAGGGCTTTTTTATCAGCTCTTTCCTCTCCAAATGCTTGGGTGAGTGCTCCAACATATCCACACATGGGGAAACCACCTTCTAGGCCCCACCCTCCTCCAAACATCAGGACAGCACCAGTATTCCCTTCCATCTCTGGGACACATGCTCAATGCCTTCAGAACAGTGTGGTGGTGGCCAGGCTCTCCCCAGTTCCTGGGAATGTGTTCCACCCCTCTTTGGGGCTTTGGGTGTCAGAAACACCTTCCTGAGCATTGAGGCAGAAGGCCTGCCCTTGACCACCAGGGCAAACTCACCCCTTTCTATGTGTGTGGGCTGCTCTGCTCTCCCAGCCCAAGACCTCTTGACTCCAGACCTCAACCTCCTTGGCTCTGTCTTTGAAGAATTTTCTTTCAATTTATTCCTTGTCTGTCTTCTCCAGTCCAGACTGGCAATGGCTCTGTCTGTAGAGATCTCACAAAACTTCTGCTTGCTTCACATGAAGCAGACAGGGGTCAAAGCCGTCAGACAATAGGACTTTCCACAAAAGTCTTTCTGCTTAACTCCTTTTCCAATCTTGGCTTGTACTGAAATGGTGGCTGGGTTCCATGTTTGGTTACATCCTCACGTTGGCTGTAGCTTCTGGGATTCCACCTGCTGGAAGTTCATAATTTTCCAAGCTGTCAGCTTCTGGTTTCTTTAAAACCAAGAGCTCAGTTCTAAGTTTATCTCTCTCCACTCACATTTTACTATAAGCTGCAAGGAGAAGCCAGGCTACATCCTCCACATGTAGTTTGGAGATCTCCTCAGCTAAGTATTCAGGTTGTTGCTTTCAAATTCTTCCTTCCATGGACTCAATTTTGCCAAATTTTCTGCCACTTTAAAACAAGAATTACCTTTCTTCCAGTTTGCAACAACAGATTCATCATTTCTGTTCAAGTCCTCGTCAGAAGTATCTTTAGAGTCCATATTTCCACAGTCTCTTTCAAAGCAATTAGGCCTTTTCTATCAAGCTCCTCACAATTCTTCCAGAATCTTTCCCTTATGTATTTAAAAAGCCATTTTTAACACATTTGATATTTGCAAACACAGAGCACAAACAACCCACTTCTCTGGTACCAAAATCTGTTCTAGTTTGCTAATGTTGCTGGAATGCAAAACACCAGAAATGGATTGGCTTTTATAAAAGGGAGGGGGTGGTTATTTGCTTACACAGTTACAGTCTTAAGTCCATAAAGTGTCCAAGGTAGCACATCAGCAATAGGTTACCTTCACTGGAGGATGGCCAATGGTGTCCAGAAAACCTCTTTAGCTGGGAAGGCAGGTGGCTAATGTCTGCTCCAGGTTCTGGGTTCAAAATGGCTTTCTGCCAGGACATTCCTCTCTAGGCTTCAGTTCCCCAAAATGTCACTCTCAGTTGCTCTTGGGGCATTTGTTCTCTCTTAGCTTCTCCAGAACAAAAGTCTGCTTTCTAGGGCCATCCTCAAACTCTCTCTCATCTTCAGCTCCTGTGCTTTCTTCAGTGTTCCTCTTGGCTGTAGCTCCTCTCCAACATGTCACTCACAGCTGCACTGAGTTCCTCCAGTTTGCCAGCTCATTTATATGGTTCCAGTGATTTAATTTAGACCTACCCTGAATGGGTGGAATAACACATCAATGGAAATTATCCAATCAGAGTCATCACCCACAGTTGGGTGGGCACATCTCCATGGAAACACTCAAAGAATTACAATCTAATTAATTCTGATAGGTCTGTCCACACAAGATTACATCAAAGATAATGGTGTTTGGGGGGACATAATACATTCAAACTGACACATTATGGTAAGTGAATATATCTCATTAAAATTGCATAAAAGCAAACAAAAAATACAGGTCTAAGCTCCCCAAAAAATGGAAGCCACTAGAAAAAGAAGAGTAAACTAAACCCAAAGCAAGCAGAAGGAAAGAAATAAAGATTAGAGAAGAGATAAATGAAATATAGAATTTAAAAAATACAATAGGATGGCAGGGTAAGATGGTGGATTGGTGAGGTGTGTGTTCTGGTTACTCTTCCAGGGCAGTAGGTAGAAAACCAGGAACTGCATGGAAAGGACACAGCAGAGCAATTTGACTTTGCACATACTTCATACAACACTCATGAATGTGTGGAACAGCTGAGATCAGTGAAATCTGTAAGTTCTCTTGGTCAGGGTGCCTGTACCCCTCCCTTCCAGGCTCAGTCCCATGGGAGGAGGGGTCAGTAGTGCTGGGCACCAGGAGGGAGAATTACAGATGCAGCTCTGATTGAAAACCCAGAGTGCTGATCAAAAACTCCAAACATTGATAGACTGAGAACAGACACCAGAGAATCTGGAGCAGTCAGGCCAGCAGAGAGGAGATAGGACTGGAAAAACAGCAAAAAAAAAAAAAAGACTTTAGGAAAGAAGAGAAAAACAACAGAGTGAGTAAATAACACCAAAATTTGGTTCTTTGAGAAGGTGAACAAGATTGAGAAGCTCTGAGCTAGACTGACAAAATCAAAAAGGGAAAAGACCCATATAAACAAAATAATGCATGAGAAAGGTGATATTAGAGAGATCCCAAAGAAATAAAAGAAAATTATAAGAGGATACTATGAACAACTGTAAGTGAACAAACTGGATAATGTAGAGGAAATGGACAATTTCCTAGAAATCTATGAACAACCTAGACCAACCAGAGAAGAAATAGAAGACCTCATCCAACTAATCACAAGCAAAGAGATCCAATGAGTCATCAAAAAACTTCCCACAAATAAATGCCCAGGGCCAGATGGCTTCACAGGGGAATTCTACCACACCTTCCAAAAATAACTGACACCAATCTTACTTAAATTCTTTCAAAACATCTAAGAAAATGGAATACTACCTAACACATATTATGAAGCTAACATCAATCTAATTCCAAAACCAGGAAAGATGCTACAAAAAAAGGAAAACTACAGGACTATCTCCCTCATGAGTATAGATGCAAAAATTCACAATGAAAATAATTGCAATCAAATCCAAAAACATATTAAAGAATAATACACCATGATGAAGTGGCATTCATTCCAGGCATGCAGGGATGGGTCAACATAAGTAAATCAATCAATGTATTACAACACATTAACAAGTCAAAAGAGAAAAATCAAATGATCATCTCAATAGATGCTGAAAAACGTTCGACAAAATCCAACATCCCTTTTAGATAACAACACTTTAAAAGGTAAGGATTGAAAGAAACTTCCTCAACAAGATAAAGAACATACATGAAAAACACACAGCCAGCATAGTATTCAATGATGAGACAGAAATCCTTCCCTCTAAGATCAGGAACAAGACAAACATGCCCACTGTCACCACTGTTATTCAAGATTGTGCTAGAAGTGCTGGCCAGGGCAATACAGAAAGGCAAAGACATAAATGCAAGTAAATTGGAAAGGAAGAAGTAAAACTGTCATTATTTGCAGAGGATTTGATCTTACATCTGGAAAACCCTGAGAATTTGACAATACAGCTACCAGAGCTAGCAAACAAATTTAGAAAACAAATTTAGAAAAGCAGCAGAATACAAGATTAATGCATATATGTCAGTAATGTTTCTATATGCTAGAAATGAACAAAGTGAAGAGACACTCAAGATAAAGATAACATTTTAAACAGCAACTAAACAAGCAAGTACCTAGGAATAAACTTAACCAAAAATGTAAAAGACCTATACAAGGAAACTACATAAGTCTAAAGAAATAGAAAGGGACTTTAAAAGATGTAAAATATTCCATATTCATGGATAGGAGGGCTAAATGGCATTAAGATGTCAATTCTACCCAAACTCATCTGCAGATTCAATGCAATCCCAATCAAAATTCCAGCAATCTACTTTGCAGACTTGGAAAAGCTAGTTATCAAATTAATTTGGAAAGGGAAGATGCTTCAAATTGCCAAAAACACTGTAAAAATGAAAAACAAAGTGGGAGGACTTATACTCCCTAACTTTGAAACTTATTTCAAAGCCACAGTAGTCAAAACAGACACAAAGATAGATATATTGATCAAGGGAATCAAATTGAGAATTCAGAGATAGATCCCCAGATCTACAGCTGACTGATCATTGATAAGGGCCCCAAAGCCACTGAACTGGAACATAACAGTCTTTTCAACAAATGGGGCCAGGAGAGTTGGATGTCCATATCCAAGTAATGAAAGGGGACCTGTACCTCACACCCTAAAAAAAATAACTCAAAGTGGATCAAAGACCTCAACATAAAAGACAATACCATAAAACTCCTAGAAGATGATGCAGGGAGACATCTTCAAGAACTTGTATTAGGAAGTCACTTCCTAGACCTTACACAGAAAGCACAAGCAACAAAAGGAAAAATAGATAAATGGGATCTCCTCAAGCTTAGATCAATCTATACCTCAAAGAAATGTGTCAGAAAGGTGAAGAGGCAGCCAAGTCAATGCAAAAAATTTTGGAACCCATGTGTCTGAAAAAAGACTGATATTTTGCATATATAAAGAAATCCTACAACTCAATGACAATAACACAAACAGCCCAATCAAATGAGCAAAAGATATGAAAAGACAGTTCTGTGACGAGGAAATACAAATGGCCAAGAAACACATGAAAAAATGTTCAGCTTCACTAGCTATTAGGGAGATGCAAATCAAGACCACAATGAGATACCATCTCACACCAATTAGAATGGCTGCCATGAAACAAACAGGAAACTACAAATGCTGGCTAGGATGTGGAGAAATTGGAATACTTATTCATTATTGGTGGGGCTGTATAATGGTTCAGCCACTCTGGAAGACAGTCTGGAAGTTCCTTAGAAAACTAAACATATAGTTACCCTTTGATCCAGCAATTGCACTTCTTGGTATATACCTGAAAGATCTGAAAGCAGTGACATGAAGAGATATCTGCATGCAAATGTTCATAGCAGCATTATTCACAATTGCCAAGAGATGGAAACAACCCAAAAGTCCTTCAACAGATGAGTGGATAAACAAAATGTATATACACACGATGGAATACTATGCAGCAGTAAGAAGTAATGATGTCATGAATCATATGACAACATGGATGAACCTTGAAGACATAATGCTGAGCAAAATAAGCCAGGCACAAAAAGAGAAATATTGTATACTACCACTAACATGAATATTGCTGTGGGACAATGCATAGGGTGTTGGACTTCCCCACCTTGATGGTTACTGTTGTGCTTACATATATTGGGGACTGGTGGGTTTGATTGGATGAGCCCTCGATCATGTGGCTTGCCCTTGGGAAGACTGTTACTGCAAAGGAGAGGCTAGTCATGCTTATAATTGTGCCTAAGTGTCTCCTCCTGAATGACTCTTTGTTGCTCAGATGTGGCCCCCTCTCTCTAGCTAAACAACTTGGCAGATGAAATCACTGACCCCTCCCTCCCACGTGGGATCTGACACCAAGGGGTGTAAATACCCCTGGCACCATGGAACATGACTCCCAGGGAGGAATCTGGACCCTGTATTGTGGGATGCAGAACATCTTCTTGACACAAAGGGGGATGTGAAATGGAATGAAATAAGTTTCAGAGGCTGAGAGATTCCAAAAGAGCAGAGAGATCACTCTGGTGGGCACTCTTAAGCATGATATACACAACCCTTTTTATGTTTTAATGAATTGGAATAGCTAGCAGTAAATACATGATACTAGCAAACTACAATCCAGAACCCTTGAATCTTGAAGATGATTGTATAAAAATGTAGCTTATGAGGAGTGATGGTGTGATTGGGAGGGCCATATGGCTCACACACCCCTTTGTCAAATGTGTGGATGGATGAGTGGAAAAATGGGGGCAAAAATAAAAAGCACCCAGTGATATTTTTAATTCAATTGTTCTTTTCCACTGTAATGTTTATTCTTATTACTTTTGTGTGTGTAGTAATGAGAATGTTCAAAAATTGATTTTTATGATGGATGCACAACTATATGCTGGTACTGTGAACAATTGATTGTATGCTTTGTATGACTGTACAGTATGTGAATATATCTCAGTAAAATTGAATTATTTAAAAAATTGAATTATTTAAAAAAAGACAGTACCATAAAACTCCTAGAAGATAATCTAGGGAAACATCTTCAAGATCTTGTATTAAGTGACCACTTCCTAGACTTTACACCAAAAGCACAAGCAATAAAAGAAAAAATAGATAAATGGGAACTTCTTAAGGTTAGAAGTTTGTGTACCTCAAAAGAATTTTTCAAATAGCTGAAGAGGCAGCCAACTCCATAGGAAAAATAATTTGGAAACCATGTATCTGACAAAAGACTGATATTTTGCATATATAAAGAAATCCTAAAATTCAATAATAATAGTACAGGCAGCCCAATTATAAAATGGGTAAAAGATATGAAAAGACAGTTCTCTGAAGAGGAAATACAAATGGCCAAGAAATGCATGAAAAAATATTCAGCTTCACTAGCTATTAGAGAGATGGAAATTAACACAACGAGATATGATCTCACACCAATTAGAATGGCTGCCACTAAACAAATAGGAAACTACAAATGCTGGAGAGGATGTGGAGAAATTGGAACACTGATTCGTTGTTTGTGGGACTGTATAATGTTTTAGCCACTCCGTAAGACAGTCTGGCAGTTTGTTAGAGAACTAGACATAGAGTTTCCCTTTGATCCAACAATTGCACTTCTTGGTATATATCCGGATGATCTGAAAGCAGTTACATGAGCAGATATCTGCTTGCCAATGTTCATAACAGCATTATTCACAATTGCCAAGAGATGGAAAGAACCCAAATGTCATTCAATAGATGAGTGGATAAATAAAATGTGGTATATACACATGGTGGAATACTGTGTAGCCGTAAGACGTAATGATGCCATGAAATGTATGACAACAGAGATGAACCTTGAAGACATAATGCTGAACAAAATAAGGCAAGTATAAAAAGAGAAATATTATATGCTATCAGTAATGGGAACACTAAAGTATGTAAAATAAATGGTTTATAACGTAGAATGTAGGGGAACTAGAAACAGAAAGCAATTAATGAAGGGGGAACAATAACCCAATAGGAACCGATAAGCTCTCATGGGTAAATTTCACATTCTGGGAATGCCCAAGTGTGACTATGGTTTGTTAATTTCTGGTGGGTATTGTAGTAACAAGTTCACAGAAATGTCACTATATTATGTTATTTCACTGGGGTAGAGTAGGAATATTGTGGAAGTAAAGTAGTTATCTCAGGTTAGTTGTCTTTTTCTTACTCTTTTTATGGTTTGTTTGAAATATTTTTTTTATTGTAGGTTTTTTAAAAAAATTTATATAGTTAATAGTCAATTTTAATGAAAAGATTTAATTAAAAACAAACTATGAAAAAATATTCAGAGCCACTCTGAAGTGCTGTTGGAGAGTGATGGTGTATTAGTCTTCCCCACCTTGATGGTTGCTGATATGCTCACAGACATAGGGGACTGGCTGTTTGATGAGCTGAGCTCTCTACCACAGAACTGCACTTGGGAAGACTTTTGCTGCAAAGAAGAGGCTACACCTACCTAAAGTTGTGCCTAAGTGTCTCCTCCTGAATGCCTCTTTGTAGCTCTGATGGGACCCTCTCTCTCTAGTTAAGCCAACTTGGCAGGTGAAATCACTGCCCTCCCCCTTATGTGGGATCTGACACCCAGGGGAGTAACTCTCCCTGTCTGTGTGGAATATGACTCCCAGGAAAGAATCTATACCCTGAATTGTGGGATGGAGAACATCTTCTTGACCAAAAGGGGGATGTGAAAGGACATGAAATAAGTTTCAGTAGCAGAGAGATTCCAAAAGGAGACAAGAGGTCACCCTGGTGGGCACTCATATGCACAACATAGAGATCCCTTTTTAGGTTCTAATGAATTGGAATAGCTTGCACTAAATGTCTTAAACTATCAAACTACAACCCAGAACCCTTGTTTCTTGAATTCAACGGTATAACAATGTAATTTATGAGAGGTGAAAATGTGATTGAGAAAGCTATGTAGAACACACTCTGCTTTGCCTGTGTATGATGGATGAGTAGAAAAATGGGGACAAAAAAAGACACCGAGTGTTCTTTTTTACTTTAACTATTCTTCTTCACTCCAATTTTTATTCTTAGTATTTGTGTTTGTGTGGTAATTTAAATGTTCAAAAATTAATTTTTGAGAGGTGGGGCAAGATGGTGGATTGGTGAGGTGTATATTTTAGTTACTCCTCCAAGGAAGTAGGTAGAAAGCCAGGAACTGCATGGACTGGACACCGCAGAGCAATCTGACTTTGGGCATACTTCATACAACACTCATGAAAATGTGGAACTGTTGAGATCAGCGAAATCTGTATGTTTTTGCGGCCAGGGGACCCGCACCCCTCCCTGCCAGGCTCAGTCCTGTGGGAGGAGGGGCTGTCAGCTCCGGGAAGGAGAAGGGAGAACTGCAGTGGCTGCTCTTATCGGAAACTCATTCTACTGATCCAGACTCCACCATAGATAGACAGAGACCAGACACCAGAGAATCTGTGAGCAGCCAGCCCAGCAGAGAGGAGACAGGCATAGAAAAAAAACAACACGAAAAACTCCAAAATAAAAGCAGAGGATTTTTAGAGTTCTGGTGAACACAGAAAGGGGAAGGGCAGAGCTCAGGCCCTGAGGCTCATATGCAAATCCCGAAGAAAAGCTGATCTCTCTGCCCTGTGGACCTTTCCTTAATGGCCCTAATTGCTTTGTCTCTTAGCATTTTAATAACCCATTAGATCTCTGAGGAGGGCCCTTTTTTTTTTTTAATCCTTTTTTCTTTTTCTAAAACAATTACTCTAAGAAGCCCAATACAGAAAGCTTCAGAGACTTTCAATTTGGGCACCTCAAGTCAAGAGCAGAACTAAGAGGGCTCTGAGACAAAAGGCAATAATCCAGTGGCTGAAAAAAATTCACTAAACACCACAACTTCCCAAGAAAAGGAGGGCATCCTCTCACAGCCATCATCCTGGTGGACAGGAAACACTCCTGACCGTCACCAGCCCCATAGCCCAGAGCTGCCCCAGACAACCCAGTGTGACAGAAGTGCTTCAAATAGCACGCATACACCACAAAATTGGGCATGGATATTAGCCTACCCTGCACCCTCAGCTGGTTGTCCCAGACTTGGGAAGGTGGAGCAGTGGGAATTAATAAGCCCCATTCAGACATCATTTCAGCAGACTGGGAGCCTCCCTACACAGACTGGCAGCCCAGAACCACCCTGGAGGGATGGCACTCACCTGTGACATAGCACAGTCATCCCTCAACAGAGGACCAGGGGGTGCAAGACCTGGAAGAGGGACCCACACACAAGTCTCAGGGGCCATATGCCAATACCAAGGACTTGTGGGTCAGTGGCAGAGACAAACTGTGGCAGGACTGAACTGAAGGATGAGACTATTGCAGCAGCTTTAAAACTCCAGGAACATCAGGGAGATTTGGTTGTTAAAGCCGCCCCCCTCCCTGACTGCCCAGACACATGTCCCTTATACAGGGCGGGCAACATCAATTACACACGCAAGCATGGTATACCAACTGGACCCCACAAGACTAACTTCCCCACTCACCACAGAGGCAAAGTGGGGGAGAACTGGCTTGAGGGGAACAGGTGGCTCGCAGACGCCACCTGCTGGTTAGTCACAGAAAGTGTACTCCACGAAGCTGTAGACCTGACAAATTAGAGATAAGGATTTCAATTGATCTGCAAATCCTAAAAGAACCCTACCAAGTTAAGCAAATACCAAGAGGCCAAAAACAACACAAAATTTAAAGCATATGAAAAAACCAGATGATATGGAGAACCCAAGCCCAAGCACCCAAATCAAAACATCAGAAGAAATACAGTACTTAGAGCAACTAATTAAAGAACTAAAGATGAATGATGAGACCATGGCACGGGATATAAAGGACATCAAGAAGAGCATGGAACAGGATATAAAGGACATCAAGAAGAGTCTAGAAGAGCATAAAGAAGACATTGCAAGACTAAATAAAAAAAAATAGATGATCTTATGGAAATTAAAGAAACTGTTGACCAAATTAAAAAGATTCTGGATACTCATAGTACAAGACTAGAGGAAGTTGAACAACAAATCAGTGACCTGGAAGATGACAGAATGAAAAATGAAAGCAAAAAAGAAAAAATGGGGAAAAAAATCGAAATGGATCTCAGGGATTTGATACATAATATAAAACGTCCAAATACAAGACTCATTGGTGTTCCAGAAGGAGAAGAAAAGGGTAAAGGTCTAGGAAGAGTATTCAAAGAAATTGTTGCGGAAAACTTGCCAAATCTTCTAAACACCATAAATACACAAATCATAAACACCCAGTGAATTCCAAATAGAATAAATCCAAATGAACCCACTCTGAGACATATTCTGATCATACTGTCAAATACGGAAGAGAAGGAGCAACCTCTGAAAGCAGCAAGAGAAAAGCAATTCACCACATACAAAGGAAACAGCATAAGACTAAGTAGTGACTACTCAGCAGCCACCATGGAGGCGAGAAGGCAGTGGCATGACATTTAAAATTCTGAGTGAGAAAAATTTCCAAACAAGAATACTTTATCCAGCAAAGCTCTCCTTCAAATTTGAGGGAGAGCTTAAATTTTTTCACAGACAAACAAATGCTGAGGGAATTTGCTAACAAGAGGCCTGCCCTACTGGAGATACTAAAGGGACCCCTACAGACAGAAACAAAGAAAGGAGAGAGATACATGGAGAAAGGTTCACTACTAAAGAGATTCAGTATGGGTACATTAAAGGATATTAATAGAGAGATGGAAAAATATATATGACAAACATAAACCAAAGGATAAGATGGCTGATTCAAGAAACACCTTCATGTTTATAATGTTGAATGTAAATGGATTAAAATCACCAATTAAAAGGTATAGATTTGCAGAATGGATCAAAAAAAATGAACCATCAATATGCTGCATACAAGAGACTCATCTTAGACACAGGGACACAAAGAAATTGAAAGTGAAAGGATGGAAAAAAATATTTTATGCCAGCTACAGCAAAAAGAAAGCAGGTGTAGCAATATTAAACTCAGATAAAATAGACTTTAAATGCAGGGATATTTTGAGAGACAAAGAAGATCACTACATACTAACAAAAGGGGCAATTCAACAAGAAGAAATAACAATCATTAATGCTTATGCACCCAATCAAGGAGCCACAAAATACATGAGAGAAACACTGGCAAAACTAAAGGAAGCAATTGATGTTTCCACAATAATTGTGGGAGACTTCAACATATCACTCTCTTCTATAGATAGATCAACCAGACAGAAGACCAATAAGGAAATTGAAAACCTAAACAATCTGATAAATGAATTGGATTCAACAGACATATATAGAACATTACATCCCAAATCACCAGTATACACATACTTCTCTAGTGCTCACGGTATTTTCTCCAGAATAGACCATATGCTGGGACATAAAACAAGCCTCAATAAATTTAAAACGATTGAAATTATTCAAAACACATTCTCTGACCACAGTGGAATACAATTAGAAGTCAATAACCCTAAGAGACTTAGAAAATTCACAAATACCTGGAGGTTAAACAACACACTCCTAAACAAACAGTGGGTTAAAGAAGAAATAGCAAGAGAAATTGCTAAATATATAGAGACGAATGAAAATGAGAACACAACATACCAAAACCTATGGGATGCAGCAAAAGTGGTACTGAGGGGGAAATTTATAGCACTAAACACATATATTTAAAAGGAAGAAAGAGCCAAAATCAAAGAACTAATGGATCAACTGAAAAAGCTAGAAAATGAACAGCAAAACAATCCTAAACCAGTAGAAGAAAAGAAATAACAAGGATTAAAGCAGAAATAAATGACATAGAGAACAGAAAAAAAAGAGAGAGAATAAAAAACACCAAAAGTTGGTTCTTTGAGAAGATCAACAAGATTGACAAGCCCCTAGCTAGACTAACAAAATCAAAAAGAGAGAAGACCCATATAAACAAAATAATGAATGAGAAAGGTAACATTACTGCAGATCCCGAGGAAATTAAAAAAATATATAAGAGGGTACTATGAACAACTGTATGGCAACAAACTGGATAATGTAGAGGAAATGGACAATTTCCTAGAAACATATGAACAACCTAGACTGACCAGAGAAGAAACAGAAGACCTCAACCAAACAATCACAGTCAAAGAGATCCAATCAGTCATCAAAAATCTTCCCACAAATAAATGCCCAGGGCCAGATGGCTTCACAGGGGAATTCTACCAAACTTTCCAGAAAGAACTGACACCAATCTTACTTAAACTATTTCAAAACATTGAAGAAAATGGAACACTACCTAACTCATTTTATGAAGCTAACATCAATCTAATACCAAAACCAGGCAAAGATGCTACAAAAAAGGAAAACTACCAGCCAATCTCCCTAATGAATATAGATGAAAAAATCCTCAACAAAATACTTGCAAATCAAATCCAAAGACACATTAAAAAATTCATACACCATGACCAAGTGGGGTTCATTCCAGGTATGCAAGGATGGTTCAACATAAGAAAATCAATGTATTACAACACATTAACAAATCAAAAGAGAAAAATCAAATGATCATCTCAATAGATGCTGGAAAAGCATTTGACAAAGTCCAACATCCGTTTTTGATAAAAACACTTCAAAAGCTAGGAATTGAAGGAAACTTCCTCAATATGATATAGAGTATATATGAAAAACCCACAGCCAGCATAGTACTCAATGGTGAGAGACTGAAAGCCTTCCCCCTAAGATCAGGAACAAGTTAAGGATGCCCACTACCACCACTGTTATTCAACATTGTGCTGGAAGTGCTAGCCAGGGCAATCCGGCAAGACAAAGAAATAAAAGGCATCCAAATTGGAAAGCAAGAAGTAAAACTGTCATTGTTTGCAGATGATATGATCTTATATCTGGAAAACCCTGAGAAATCAATGATACAGCTACTAGAGCTAATAAACAAATTTAGCAAAGTAGCAGGATACAAGATTAATGCACACAAGTCAGTAATGTTTCTATATGCTAGAAATGAACAAACTGAAGAGACACTCAAGAAAAAGCTACCATTTTCAATAGCAACTAAAAAAAAAAATCAAGTACCTAGGAATAAACTTAACCAGAGATGTAAAAGACCTATACAAAGACAACTACATAACTCTATTAAAAGAAATAGAAGGGGACCTTAAAAGATGGAAAAATATTCCATGTTCATGGATAGGAAGGCTAAATGTCATTAAGGTGTCAATTCTACCCAGTCTCATCTACAGATTCCATGCAATCCCAATCAAAATTCCATCAACCTACTTTGTGGACTTGGAAAAGCTAGTTATCAAATGTATTTGGAAAGAGAAAATGCCTTGGATTGCTAAAGACACTCTAAAAAAGAAAAACCAAGTGGGAGGACTTACACTCCTTGACTTTCAAGCTTATTATAAAGCCACAGCTGTCAAAACAGCATGCTACTGCCACAAAGATAGATATATAGATCAATGGAATCAAATTGAGAATTCGGAGATAGACCCCCAGATCTATGGCCGACTGATCTTTGATAAGGCCTCCAAAGTCACTGAACTGGATCATAATGGTCTTTTCAAAAAATGGGGCTGGGAGAGTTGGATATCCATATCCAAAAGAATGAAAGAAGACCCCTACCTCACACCCTAAACAAAAATTAACTCAAAATGGACCAAAGATTTCAGTATAAAAGAAAGCACCATAAAACTCCTGGAAGATAATGTAGGAAAACATCTTCAAGACCTTGTATTAGGTGGCCACTTCCTAGATTTTACACCCAAAGCACAAGCAACAAAAAGAAAAAACAGACAAATGGGAACTCCTCAAGCTTAGAAGTTTCTGTACCTCAAAGGAATTTCTCAAAAAGGTAAACAAGCAGCCAACTCAATGGGAAAAAATTTTTGGAAACCATGTATCTGACAAAAGACTGATATCTTGCATATATAAAGAAATCCTACAACTCAATGACGATAGTACAGACAGGCCAATTACAAAATGGGCAAAACATATGAAAAGACAGTTCTCTGAAGAGGAAATACAAATGGCCAAGAAACACATGAAAAAATGTTTAGCTTCACTAGCTATTAGAGAGATGCAAATTAAGACCACAATGAGATACCATCTCACACCAATTAGAATGTCTGCCATGAAACAAACAGGAAACTACAAATGCTGGAATGGATGTGGAGAAATTGGAACTCTTATTCATTGTTGGTGGGACTGTATAATGGTTCAGCCACTCTGGAAGTCAGTGTGGCAGTTCCTTAGAAAACTAAATATAGAGTAACCCTTTAATCCAGTGATTGCACTTCTCAGTATATACCCAGAATATCTGAAAGCAGTGACACAAGCAGATATCTGCACGCCAATGTTCATAGCAGCATTATTCACAATTGCCAGGAAATGGAAACAACCCGAATGTCCCTCATCAGATGAGTGGATAAATAAAATGTGATATATACACACGATGGAATACTACACGGCCATAAGAAGGAACAATGTCGTGAAACATATGACACCATGAACCTTGAAGACATAATGCTGAGCTAAATAAGCCAGGTACAAAAAGAGAAATATTATATGCTACCACTAATGTGAACTTTGAAAAATGTAAAAAAGGTTTGTAATGTAGAATGTAGGGGAACTAGCAATAGAGAGGAATTAAGGAAGGGGGAAAGATAATCCAATAAGAACAGATAAGCTATTTTGGGTAAATTTAATGTTCTGGGAATGCCCAGGAATGACTATGGTCTGTTGACTTCTGATGGGTATAGTAGGAACAAGTTCACAGAAATGTTGCTATGGTTAGGTTACTTTCTTGGGGTAAAGTATGAACATGTTGGAAGTAAAGTAGTTATCTTAGGTTAGTTGTCTTTTTCTTTCTCCCTTATTATGGTCTGTTTGAAATGTTCTTTTATTGTATGTTTTTTTTTTAATTTTTAGTTTTTTTTACTTTTTTATACAGTTGATTAAAAAAAGAGTTAATAAAGCAAACAAGGAGAAAAGTATGCAGAGCCCCCTTGAGGAGCTGGTGGAGAATGCAGTTATTGGCCTGCCCTACCTAGATGGCTGCTAATGTGCTCACCGACATAGGGGACTGGTGGTTTGATGGGTACCACAAGACTTGCCCTTGGGAAGACTTGCTGCCAAGGAGAGGCTAGGCCTCCCTATAATTGTGCCTGAGAGCCTCCTCCTGAATGCCTCTTTGTTGCTCAGATGTGGCCTTGTATCTCTAGCTAAGCCAGCTTGGTGGGTGAAGTTGTTGCCCTCCCCCCTACATGGGATCAGACATCCAGGGGAGTGAATCTCCCAGGCAACATGGAATATGACTCCTGGGGAGGAATGTAGACCCAGCATTGTGGAATGGAGAACATCTTCTGGACCAAAAGGGGGAAATGAAAAGAAATGAAACAAGCTTCAGTGACAGAGAGATTCCAGAAGGAGCCAAGAGGTCACTCTGGTGGGCACTCTTATGCAAAATAGACAACCCTTTTTAGGTTCTAATGAATTGGTGTAGCTGGCAGTAGATACCTGAAACTATCAAACTACAACCCAGAACCTAAGAATCTTGAAGATGATTGTATAAAAAGATAGCTTATGAGGGGTGACAATGGGATTGGGAAAGCCATAAGGACCACACTCCCCTTTGTCTAGTTTATGGATGGATGAGTAGAAAAATGGGGGAAGAAAACAAACAGACAAAGGCACCCAGTGTTCTTTTTTACTTTAATTGCTCTTTTCCACTTTAATTATTTTACTTGTTATTTGTGTGTGTGTGTGCTAATGAAGGTGTCAGGGATTGATTTTGGTGATGAATGCACAACTATGTAATGGTACTGTAAACAGTAAAATGTATGATTTGTTTTCTATGACTGTATGGTATGTGAATATATCTCAATAAAATGAATATTAAAAAGAAAAAAAATTACATTTATAATATTATACATAAAAAATATTACATACATCAAAGACAATGGTGTTTTGGGGGACATAATATATTCAAACTGGCACAGAGCTTTTTCAGAATTCTAAGATACATAGCTCTTTGTATAAAACCTGCTCTGTTTGGTCCCTGGAACATTGGGTATCTGTATGACACCTGAGACTCAGAGCCAGAGTCCAGCAGCTATTAATGTCACAATTACCCCATATTGCAAATGTTGAAAGGTATTAAAAAGATATCAGATTTCAATTAGAGCTATTAATGAAATGGAATTGATTTGCACTAAGGTAAATCTCACTAAAAGGTAAAGGATGACATTGACTGTGTTTTAAATATTCAAATTCTCTGTGAGACCAATGGAAGAGATGTTTATTAGGTGAAAAATCTATATTTTCTGTAACACACTACATTATTTAACTTGTATGGTCAGTTTATTCAAACACCATAATTACCTTGAATTTTGAATAGGGAGTGAAATCTGGTGGTTTGTACAGGTTTGTGTAAAGCACGGATACATCCCTGAGGAATTTGAGCAGAGAATAAAACTGTAATTGTAAAAACCCATGGGGAAGTGGAGGAAAATATGGAAATGCTAAACTTCCACACCTGTGGAATTACTAATATTCTCACAAGCATTTGGATCCCTTTAAACACAATGGGATAATCAGATCCCACATGGAAGCAGTTAATTGCCAATACAAGGTGGATGCGGATACCATAATAGACAGCAGACTCAAAATAGTAGTCATATTTTCTGATACACAGGGACTTATGGCATTGTTTAGTACACCATGTGGTACCTAGAAGCAAAATAGATGGGCAGTCTACTAAATTCTTCTTTGATTTGTATAAGCAGAAGAATTCTAGGTAAAGTGAACAGAAGTCTAACTTGAATTGCAAATACAGAGAGTCATGGCACATTAATCAGTTCCCAGACTTCAGTTTATAGATCCAGAGCCCCTTGAATGAGGAGAAGTTCAGGTACCCCTGTGGAGGGAACCTGTTACACTGCCAAAATTTATAATGTTAACCTTCCTCCCAGCCTTCCCCAAGGAGACCTATGGCCTTTTACCTGGGTAACTGCATTGGGGAAAAGGAAATGATCAGATATTTCAGGGATCATTAGACACTGGCTCAGAAGTGACTTTTTTTTAGAATAAATTATCTGTATTCAATCTATCTACTCTTTTTTTAATATTCATTTTATTGAGATATATTCACATACCATGCAGTCATACAAAAAAAATCATACATACAATTATTCACAGTAACATTACATAGTTGTGAATTCATCACCAAAATCAATCCCTGACACCTTCATTACCACATACAAAAATAACAAGAGTAATAATTAAGGTGAAAAAGAGCAATTAGAGTAAAAAAGAACACTGGGTACCTTTGTCTGTTTGTTTGTTTGCTTCCCCTATTTTTCTACTCGTCCATCCATAAACTAGACAAAGTGGAGTGTGGTCCTTATGGCTTTCCCAATCCCATTGTCACCCTTCATAAGCTACATTTCTATACAATCAATCATCTTCAAGATTCATGGGTTTTGGGTTGTAGTTTGATAGTTTCAGGTATCTATCACCAGCTACCCCAATTCATTAGAACCTAAAAAGGGTTGTCTATACTGTGCATAAGAGTGCCCACGAGAGTGACCTCTCAGCGCCTTTTGGAATTTCTCTGCCACTGAAGCTTATTTCCCCCTTTTTGTCAAGAAGATGCAGAAGTGGCATTTATTCCAGAAGACCCAAAACATCACTCTGGTCCAACAGTCAGAGAAGGGGCTTATGGAGGTCAGGTGATCAATAGTGTTTTAGCTCAGGTCCATGTCACAATGGGTCCAGTGGGTCTCTGGACCCATCCTGTGGTTATTTACCCAGTTCCAGAATGCATAATTAGAATAGAAACACTCAGCAACTGGCAGAATCCCCACACTGATTCCATGACTCAGGGAGTGAGGGTTATTATGGTAAGAAAGGCCAAGTGGAAGACACTGGAATTGCTGCAGCCTATCAAAATAGTAAATCAGGAGCAGCACCAGATTCCTGAGGGATTACAGAGATTAGTTCCACTCTTAAGGACTTGAAGGATTCATGGGTGGTGATTCCCACCACATTCCCATTCAACTCTCCTATTTGGCCTGTGCAGAAAACAGGTGGGTCTTGGATGATGACAGTGGATTTTCATAAACTTAATCAGGTGGTGAATCAAATTGCAGCTGCTGTTCCAGATGTGGTATCAATGCTTGATAAAATCAACACATCCCCTGGTACCTGGTATGCAGCTATTGATCTGGCAAATGATTTTGTCTCAATAGCTGTTAGTAAGGACCACCAGAAACAGTAGGCTTTCAGCTGGCAATGCCAGCAATATACCTTCACTATCCTAACTTGTGGGCATATCAACTCTCCAACCCTGTATCATAATCTTGTCCACAGGGACCTTGATCACTTCTCCTTCCCACAAGACATCACAGTGGTACATTGTATTGATGATAACATGTTGATAGGACCTACTGAGCAAGAAGTAGCAACTACTCTAGACTTATTGGTAAGACATTTGTGCATCAGAGGATGGGCGTTAAATCCAACACAAATACAGAGGACTTCCATGTCAGTAAAATCTCTATGTATCCAGCGGTGTGGGGTATATTGAGATAGCCCCTCTAAAGTGAAGTATAAGCTGTGCATCTGGCCCCTCCTACAACCAAAAACGTGGCACAATGCTTAGTTGGCCTCTTTGGATTTGGGAGACAATGTACTCTTCATTTGAGTGGGCCACTCTGAACTACTGACTGAGTGAATAGAAAATCTTCTGGGTATGAGTAGGGATCAGAGCAAGAAGAGGCTCTGCAACAGGCCTAGGCTGCTATGCAAGCTGCTCTGCATCTTGGATCACATGATCAAGCTGATCCAATTGTGCTAGAAGTGTCAGTGGAAAATAGAGATGCTGTTTGGAGCCTTTGTCAGGCTCCTACACAATAATCACAACACAGGCCCTTAGGATTTTGGAGTAAAGCCTTACCATCTTCTACAGATAACTACTCTTTTTTGAGAAACAGCATTTGGCCTGATACTGGCCCTTAGTAGAGCAGAACTGAAACATGAGTCATCAATGTACCATGAGACCTGAGTTGTCTATCATGAGCTGTGTGTTTGAAAGTTGGGCTTGCACAGCAGCATTCTATCATAAAATGGGGAAGTTATATATGAGAGAGAGCTCCAGTGTGGCCTGAAGGACAAGGAAATTGTATAAAGATGTGGCTCAAATGCCCATGACCCCCACTCCTGCAACATTACCTTCTATTTCCCAGTCCAGAGCTGTGGCCACTTGAGAATTTTCTTAAAATCAGTTGACTGAGGGAGAGAAAACTCAGGCCAGGTTTACAGATAGTTCTGCATGATATGCAGGTACCACCTGAAAGTGGACAGCTTCAGCACTGTAGCTCCTTTCTGGGATGTCCCTGAAGGACAGTAGTGGGGGTTGGGCAGAACTTAGAGCAGTGCCCTTGTTGCTCATTTTGCTTCGAAGGAGTACTGGCCAGAGGTGTGTTTGTATATTGATTCATGGGCTATTGTTAATGGTTTGGCTGGATGGTCAGGGACTTGGAAGGAGCATGATTGGAAAATTGGTGACAAAGAATTCTGGGGAAGAGATATGTTGTGCCAGTTTTAATGTATTATGTCCCACAGAAAAAGCCATATTCTTTGATGCAGTCTTGTGGGGCAGGCATTTTGGCGCTGATTAGATTTGCAAGGAAATGCACCCCACCCAACTGTAGATAATAACACTGTTGAAATATTTCCATGGAGGTGTGGCCCCACCCATTCAGGGTGGGCCTTGATCACTGGAGCCATATAAATGAGATGATGGGCAGAGGGAACTCAGTGTGCAGCTGCGAGTGATGTTTTGAAGAGGTGCTACAGCCAAGAGGGACACTTTGAAGAAAGCACAGGAGCTACAGATGAGAGACAGCTTGAAGATAGCTGTTGAAAGTAGACTCTTGCTCCAGAGAAACTGAGAGAGGACAAAAATCCCAAGTGCAACTAAGAGTGACATTTTTGAGGAACTGCAGCCTAGAGAGGAACGCCCTGGGAGAAAGCCATTTTGAAACCAGAACTTCGGAGCAGACACCAGCCACATGTCTTCCCAGCTAACAGAGGTTTTCCGGACACCATTGGCCATCCTCCAGTGAAGGTACCTGATTGCTGATGCATTATCTTAGACAATTTATGGCCTTAAGACTCTAACTGTGTAACCAAATAAACTCCCTTTTATAAAAGCAAATCCATCTCTGGTGTTTTGCATTCCGGCAGCATTAGCAAACTAGAATAGATTTTGGTAATAGAGAACTGGAGTGCTTTTGCTGCTGAGTTTGCAAATACCAAACATGTTGGAACGGTTTTTTAAATGGATAAGGGGAAGATTCTGGAAGAACAGTGAGGAGCTTGATTCAAAAAGCCTAAACTGCTATGAAGAGACTGTTTGTGGAAATATGGACTCTAAAGATACTTTTGATAAGGACTTGAGGAGAAATGATGAATGGGTTGTGAACTAGAAGAAAGGTGATCCTTGTTTTAAAGTGGCAGAGAAGTTGGCAAATTTAAGTCCTGGTTACGGATGGAAGGCAGAATTTGAAAGTGACAACCTGGAATATTTAGTTGATAAGATCTCCAAGCAAAATATAGAGGAAATATGGCTCCAGTGATCAAGGAAATAACCTTGATCACTGGAGCCATATAAATGAGCTGACAGGCAGAGGGAACTCAGTGTGTGCTGTGAGTGATGTTTTGAAGAGGAGCTACAGCCAAGAGGGACACTTCAAAGAAAGCACAGGAGTTACAGATGAGAGACAGTTTGAAGATAGCTGTTGAAAGCAGACTCTTGCTCCGGAGGACAAATATCCCAAGTGCAACTAAGAGTGACATTTTTGAGGAACTGCATCCTAGAGAGGAACGTACTGGGAGAAAGCCATTTTGAAACCAGAACTTTGGAGCAGGCACCAGCCACATGCCTTCCCAGCTAACAGAGGTTTTCCAGACACCATTGGCCATCCTCCAGTGAAGGTACCCAATTGCTGATGCATTACCGTGGACACTTTATGGCCTTAAGACTCTAACTGTATAACCAAATAAACCCCCTTTTATAAAAGCGAATCCATCTCTGGTGTTTTGCATTCCAGCAGCATTAGCAAACTAGAACATATGTGGAAAGACCTTTCTGAGTGGGCAAAAAAAATGAAGATATTTGTGTCCCATGTGAATGCTCAATAGAGTGTGACTTCAGCAGAGGAAGCTTGTAATAATCAAGTGGATAAGATAACCTGTCCTCTGGGTACCAGTCATCTTCTTTCCTCCAGTCATTGCCAAATGAACTCATGAACAAGGTGGCCATGGTGGCAGGGATGGAGGTTATGCATGGGTTCAGAAACATGGAATTCCACTCACAAAGGCTGACCTGTATATCATGACTGTGGTGTGCCCAACCTGCCAGCAGAAGAGATCCACCCTCAGTCCCTGATATGGCACCATTCTCCAAGGTAGTCAGCTTGATAACTGGTTGCATATTGATTAAATTGGACCACTTCCATCATGGAAGTTGCAGCTATTTTTTCTAAGTGGATTAGACACATTCTCTGGATATGGGTTTGCCTCCCCTGCATGCATGCTTCTGCCAAAACTACCATCCATGGACTTACAAAATGCCTTATCCACTGTACTGGTTTTGATGTATTCTGTTCCCCCAAATGACGTGTTCTTTAATGCAATCTTGTGTGGTCAGACATATTAATGTTGATTAGGTTGGAATCTTTGGATTAGGTTGTTTCTGTGGAGATGTGACCCACACAACTGTGGGTAATACCTTTGATTAGATTATTTCCATGGAGGTGTGGCCCTGCCCATTCAGCATGGGTCTTGATTTAATCATTGGGGTCCTATATAAGATTGCAGAAGAAGGAGATCACTGCTGCAGCTTAGAGAGACATTTTGGGGATGGCTGTTGAAAGCAGACTTTTGCTGACACTATGCTCCAGAGAAGCTAAGAGAGGACAAAATGCCCAAAGAGCAACATTTTGAAGAACACACCAGAGCTGAGAGAGGAGCTGGAGCACAACCTGGATCAGCAGACAGCAGCCACGTGCCTTTCCAGCTAACAGAAGTTTTCTGGACACCATTGGCCTTCCTTTGCTGAAGGTACACTTGTTTTGATACCTTAATTTGTGCATTTTCATGGCCATCAGATTGTAAATTTGTAACCAATTAAACCTCATTTATAAAAGCCAATCCATTTCTCATATTTTGCATAACAGCAGCATTAACAAACTGGAACATCTACCATCTTGGCATTGCACAAAGCATTGCTTCTGTTCAAGCTACCCACTTCACAAAAATGAAGTGTGGAAATGGGTACATCCTCATGGATTTCTCTGGTCTTAGTATATTACCCATCATCCAGAGGAAACTTGGTTAATAGAATGGTGGAATGGCCTGTTGAAGACCCAATTATGGTGCCAACTAGGTGACAATACCTTGTAGGGCTGGAGCACTGCTCTCCAGGATGCTGTGTATGCTCTTAATCAGCATCTACTCTATGGGGCTGTTTATCCCATAGCCAAAATTCATGGGTCCAGGAATCAAGGAGTGGAACTGGGAATGGCACCACTCACTACCACCCCTAGTGATCCACTAGGAAAATTTTTACTTCCTGTCTCTGCATCCTTAAACAATGCTGATCTATAGATCTTCATTACAAAAGGAAGAGTGCTCCCACCGGGAGACGCAGCGAAGATTCCACTGAATTGGAATTTAAAACTGCCACCTGGCCACTTTGGGCTTCTGATGTCTCTGAATCAACAGTCAAGGAAGGGGATTACTATACTGGCTTGGTGATTGGTCCTGACTATCAAGTGGAAATAGGAATGTAACTACAAAATGGAGGTAATGAAGAGTTTTCCTGGAATACAGGAGATACCCTAGAGCATGCCTTAGTATTACCATGCCCTGTGATTAAAGTCAATGGAAAATTGCAACAAACCAATACAGGCAGGATGACCAATGGCCCGAAACTTCAGGAATAAAGGTTTTGGTTAATGCACCATGCAAAGAACCATGGCCAGTTGACCTGCTTGCTGATGGTAAACGGAACATGGAGTGGGTAGTGGAAGAAAGTAGTCATAAATATGAACTCTGACCACATGACCAGTTACAGAAATGAGAACTGTGATGGCATGAATATTTTCTCCTTGTTTTGTTGTGAGTATGTTTGTATTTATACACAAACCAAATATCTTTGTTTTCTTCTCTATCTTATCCCCTTATCATATTCAAGTTATAGGATATCAAGTTTAAGAGTGAATCTTACCCAAGGACTTGTACCCTATACCGGAGAGATTTAGTGCACTTCCAGTCATACACAGGACAGCTCAGTATTAGGCAAAACATATATCATTTACTGTGTTCTTTCTAGAGATTAAGTATAGTTCAACATGATGTGTATTGCTGCCTAGTTGACAAGAGGTGTGCTGTGATGGTTAGCTTCATGTGTTAACTTGACCAGATGATGGTGCCCAGTTATCTGGTCAAGCAAGGGCAGGCCTAACCATTACTGCAAGGACAATTTGTGGCTGGTTAATAAACAAGAAGTCTGGTTTATTAAATCATTAATTGATTGCATCTGTGCTGATTACATCTACATCAAATATGGGATGTCTTCCACAATGATTAACCAAAGGAGTGTCTTCTGCAATGAGAGAGTCCAATCACTTGTATTTAGTCCAATCAGTTGAAGACTTTTAAGGAAGAAGGAAGAGCTTACACTTCTTCTCCAGCCATCCAGCGTCTCGTGAGGAGTTCATCAAAGACCTTCATTGAAGTTCCCAGCTTGCAGACTGCCCTACAGAATTTGGAATCATGCATCCCTTCAGTTGTTTGAAACACTTTTATGAAATCTCATATTTACAGATATCTCCTGTTGGTTCTGTTTCCCCAGAGATCCCTGATTAATGCAGGCAAACCCTTCATGGGTCCCTGGTCCTGCTTGGCTGGGAAAGATGGACAGGAAAATTATCTCCAGAGCAACACTCCTCTCAGAATTTGTCTTCCAGGAAAAAGCAACTTGAGACATTGAAAGCACTATAAAAACTGTAGAGGCAGACAGTCTTTGCTGGAGGAGGGAGAGCTTAAGACAGTCTCAGATAAACAAATTTGTGTCTGTTCTTTACCACTAGACTATAACTACAAGCATTACTGAAGAGAGTTTCAGGATGAAAGGAAAAGACACTAGACAGTGGTTCCAAAGAGCATAAAGAGGTTAAGTGTGGTTGCTACAGGCAAGATGGCAGCATAGAAAGGTGTGGGATTTAGTTCATCCTCTAGGGCAGCTAATAAATAGGCAGGAATTCTCTGGAACAGCAGTTTGGGGGACTTAAGATGCACAACATGCACCATCCTGGAATGAAGGGGAGTGGCCAAGATTGATAAATCCCAACACAGAACTGTAAGTAATTGTAAGTAAATTCCTCCAAGCTGGCCCTTCTCCTTCACTGGTACAGCACACTGTCACAAGATAATATCTCTGCTGAGGAATCTGATGAGGACACTGTCTCCTTCTCCTTGCTGTTCTAATATACCATTTGATGCTTTCTGTTATGATAGTGAAGAATCAGTTATTCCTTCTGATATAGAAGAAAATTTAACAGAATTTTTACCCCAAAATGCTCAAGTTCAATTTCCAAATGATAAAGGTGTAATGGCCCTCCTATAATAACTGGGACCGATGATTGGTATCCTTGAGTCCTATATTAGAAGATTGTATTGAAGAAGAAGCTAAACAGTTAAAAGTTTTGAATATTTTTAGAAAAGCAGAAAGACCTTTTAACCTTCATAAATATAAATAATATGTAACCATCTTGTCTTCTGTGTAAAAAGAAAACAGGTTGGGGCTATAGCTGTTACTTCAATCATAGATAAGTCATAAGTAATGTAACAAGGCTGAATACAGTTTTAATCAAATGTATGCCTATCAACATGATAAAAACACTGAACTAATTCTAGAACTGTACTGGTTTGGATATATTATGTCCTCCAAAAAGCCATGTTCTTTAATGCAACTTTATGGAGGAAGACTTATTAGTCTTTTGATTAGGGCAGAAACTTTTGATTGAGTGTTTCCATGGACATGTGACTCAGCCAACTGTGTGTAATACTTTTGATTATATTATTTCCATTGAGGTGTGGCACTGCCTATTCAGGGTGGGTCTTGAGTATTTAAGAGAAGATCTAAGAGCTGACACATACCCAGATGCCTGCTGACAATTTGAGATGCTTGGAGATGTGGACAGAAGCCCAGAGACAGTTTGGAGAAAGTCATTTTGAAACACAACCCAGGAATTTTGCAGAGCAGAGGACCAGTAGGCACCAGCCACATGTCTTCACAGCTGACAGAGGTGTTCCTGACACCATCAGCCATTCTTCAGTGAAGGTATCGTCTTGTTGATGCCTTAGTTTGGACACTTTTATGGCCTTATGATTACAAATTTGTAACTGAATAAAACTTCTTTATAAACGCCAATCCATTTCTGGTATTTTGCATAATGGCATCAGTAGCAAATCAGAACAAGAATGAAATAAGATGACTATATTAATAAACTAGAAGTAAGTGACAGAAATCTCTCTTTGAAGTTTCAGTTTATATATAAGTAAAGGATATGCTATACTGCTCTTACAGAAGTTATAGCTTAATTAGTAGAAATATTTTCTGTAGAGTTTTGCAGACATTCAAGGTTAAGTCTCTGATAATGCTGTGAATACCCTCCTTTGTTCTTTACTCACTCATGGTCCATTCACCATGCATAGTTCAAATGTAAAAATAGAATATGACTTGAATGTACTCTAAGTCAAAACTGCTATAAATATTCTGAAACTCAGACAGTGGGAAACTCTCTGATCTCATATCCAGAGATATATGGAGGAGGTAGGAGTTCCCAGGCTTGGTAATGTATCAATTTACTTTTTTCATGTCAAAGTTGTTCCTTTTACCTTAAGTGATCCTTCAGTAAAAAATGTGTTGAATTCTTGTCTTGAATGCTGTTTATTTTTAAACCATTGTCTGTCCCTATACTCTTATTTGACTAGGAGGTTACCTGATGAAGCCCAAACTGAATGACTCATGACCTGATTAGGCTCAGGCTTTTTCTAATGGAGATCACAGTTTTGAGGTGTAAAGAGTCAAACCCATCAAAATGCTAATTCCAGTCTTCCCCAGTGGGAAACAGAAACCCTCTCTACTAGGAGCAAGGAGAAGAAAGATGATTCAAGCTCCAAATGCAGATTTATTTAACAAATTTGGGCTGCATACCAGCTCGAAGCACAGGTAAAGCTACTTGTAAATAGCACAGGTACCTACTTGTAGGTAAACCTAGAGATCTATATTAGCCCTGCACCCAGTGTGGAGGAGGCAGGGCATACCAGAAAGCAAAATGAAAAAAACAGAGGTTTCTGGAGTTGACTGAGCTCAGAATAATGGAAAAGGGCTGTGCACCAAGAAAAGGAGCATATAGAGCTGAGTACCAGCTCATTTTGACTGGTGAACAAAGTGGGGCATGGGATTTGGGAACTAGCTCTGGAAAAAGATTTTCTTCTCTCTTTTTCTCCCTTTGTTTTTTTAGAAGCTCATTAAAGGAAGCAGGAAACATTCTAAGTGTTTAGCCCTGCTCCATGCAAGGGCAGAGCTAAGGAATGACCCAAGTACAAAGTAAATAATCCAGTAAAGGATAGAGTCCCCTAAAGGGCACATCTTCCCCAAGATAAAGAGAGGCAGGGTCTACCACAAGTGGATGCTCTCATTCAGATAATTTAGACCCCAGGGGCTGGGATATCAGCAGCAGTTTCAACCAACAAACTTCAGAGACCAGTTTCTGTCTCAAACACACAACCATTTCACCTTCAAAAAGCTGAGCCAAGCCTGTCACAAATACACTCCTGGCAGGAGGGGAGTGTGGCATAAAAGACATAAAAGACGTACACTCAGAAAACCACAAAACATTGCTAAAAGAAATCAAGAACAACCTAAATAAATGGAAGGACATACTATGTTCATGTATTGGAAGACTAAATATAGTTAAGATGTCAATTCTACCAAAATTGATTTATAGATTCAATGCAATATCAATTAAAATCTCTACAAATTACTTTGAAGAAATAGAATAATTTTGTAATTAAACCAATTACAAAATTTATTTGGAAGGGCAGGGTGCCTGAATAATTAAAAGTATTTTGAGAAAGAAAAATAAAGTGGAAGGTCTCACCACTACCTGATTTTAAATCATATTACAAAGCTACAGTGGTCAAAAGAGCATGGTACTGGCATAAAAACGGATGGAATTACCAATGGAAAGTGCTGACTTTCAGAGCTTCAGAACTCTAACTCTAAGTCTCAGGTGTCACACAGATAGCCAAAGTTTCAGGGAAATACCAGGTTATACGCAAAGAGCACAGCATCTCAGAAGTTAGAAATAACAGCTAAAAATCAGGTATAGATGTGACTGCTCAAAGAGCTCTCACCTTATGAACCTTTACAATGAGACTTATTTGAACATTCTTTACTCCTTAAACATTAATTTCACAATCTCTTCCTACTTTCTATCCCCTGATAACCTATGCACTCATATATGATTCTCAGAGTTTACTCACTATGGTTAGTTTATATTGGTGAGACCATGCATTATTTAATCTTTTGTTTCTGGCTTATTTCACTTAACATGTCCTCAAGGTTCATTTACCTAGTTGCATGCCACATGACTCCATTCCTTCCTGCAGCCACTCAATATTCCATTGTATGTATGCCCATGATTCACCCTTCTGTTCATCAGTCAGTGTACACTTAGGTCAACTATATACAGTGTAAAATGTGAATAATGCTTTCCTTATTTATCCTCTGTCTAGATGTTCTATGTATTGATAAGAGTGATGTATTGAAGTCTGCAACTATTATTGTAGAGGTATCTAGTCCTCCCTTCAGTGTTCTCACTGTTTTCCTCATGAATTTTGGGGCAGTCTGGCTTGGTGCCTAAATATTTATGTTTGTTACATTTTCTTGATGAATTGACACTTTTATTAATATATAGTGTTCTTCTTTGTCTCTTTTAATCATTTTACTTTCAAAGTCTAATTTTTATGATATTACTATAGCAATTCACACATTTTTCTGGTTGCTGTTTGCATGAAATATCTTTTTCCAACCTTTCACTTTCAGCCTATTTTTGTCCTTGTGTCTAAAGCGAGTTTGTTGTAGACAGCATTTGGATGGGTCCTATTTTTTAATCCATTTTCCCAGTCTGTATTTTTATTGGGAATTTGAACCCTTAACACTTAGTTTTATTACTGTAAAGGTGGTACTTTCTTCTACCATTTTGTCTTTTGTGTTTTATATGCCATGTCTTATTTTTTCCTCTCTCTCCTTTTACCCTTTCTGATAATCTTCATTTCTATACACTTCTCCCAACTGCTCTCTTCTTTCTTTTTCTATCAGCCTGTAGCTCTCCCTTTACTATTTCTTTTACTGCTTGTCTCTTATTCACAAACTCTCTCAGTGTCTGTTTCTTGGGAAATATTTTAATCTCTTCCTCATTTTTGAAGGACAGTTTTGACAGATATAGAATTCTTGGTTGACAGTTCTTGTCTTTCAGTATCTTAAATATATCATACCACTGTCTTCCCACCTCCATGCTTTCTGTGGAGAAATCTGCACTTAGGCTTATCAAGCTTCCCTTGTATGTGAAGGATTGCTTTTTTCTTGCTGCTTTCAGAATTCTCTCTTTGTTTTTGACATTGGGAAATCTGATCAGTAAGCATCTTGGTGTAGATCTATTGGGATCTATTCTGTTTGAGGTACACTGTATTTCTTGAATCTGCAATTTTCTCTCATAAGAGTTGGGAAATTTTCAGTGAATATTTTTTCTATTATTCTTTCTTCCTCTTTTCCCCTCTCTTCTCCATCTGGGAAACCCATAACATGCATATGTGTACACTTCATGTTGTCACTCAGCTCCCTATGATTCTGCTCATATTTTTCCATTCTTTTCACCATCTGTTCTTTTGTATGTATGAATTCAAATTATTGTTTTCCAGTTCACTAACCATTCCTTCTGCCTGTTCAAATCTACTGTTGTATCCCTCCATTGTCTTTTTCATCTCCTCCATTATGCACTTCACTCCCATAAGTTCTGCCATTTGTTTTTTCAAGTTTATGAATTCTTTATGGTCCTCCAGTGTCTTCCTTATATCTTTCATCTCTTTTTCTATATCTTCCCTCAGTTCATTAACTTAATTTTTGAATTGATTTAGGAGATTTCTTTGATATTCCTTCAGTTCGTTGAATTGATTTAGCATGGCCTCAACTTCTGCATCTTGGTTGAACTATTAGTTTTTTCCTTTTGTTGGTCCATATTTTCATGTTTCCTAGTATGGCTTGTTACCTTAAGCTGTCTAGGCATCTGACTTTCTTGATTAGTTTATTCTGGGGCTTATTTTCACTCTTGAACCTAGGGTTTTTTTGTTGATTGGCTTTGTCTCTAACCTTTGGCATTCAGTTCAGCTTATTCTAGGTCTATAATTTAGGTTCTATTTAGCTGATTGGTGTTTCTCACCTCTTGTTTTTCTGTTTCTTGCCCTACCTATATGTAGCCTTGCCCTGCCTCTATTTTGTGAATATGTCCTCAGATATATTCAACCCTAGTCAGGTTTTCCCAGTCCAGAGAGGCTCAGGACTCAGTAGGAGGGTATGGAATTTCCTTGAAAATGAAACGCTCATGTGAGGCCTTTAGAGTCTGTGCTTTTCCTATCCTGTGCACCAGGAAGTGTTTGCCAGCCCACAGCTCCCTCACCAATGTAAGGAACTATGGAGCCTTTAGTTCTCCTGGTGACTCTGACCCTCTTGGGGGCATGGCTGGCTGATGTTGGTTTCTGAATTCCAGCCCCTGGGGTCTGAGTTCCCCAAATGTTTGCTGCCACTGTAGCTGGACCACACCCCTTTCTCTTGGGGAAATTATGGACTTTATTGAATTGTCTCCCCCACTGAACTTATTGCTTGTCTCTCAGAGTTATCTTAGCTCTGCTCTTGCCTGGGCGCAAATTGCAAATCTTTGAGGCTTTCAGTAATGGGCTACTTAGAATAATTATTTTTTTAAAAATAGAAAGATTTTTTTTAAAAGGGAAAAAGAAAAAGAAAGGCCCAATATAGAATATTTAAAGAAAAGTGCTTTAATTCATTCCTTGCACTTCTGATGGGCTATTGATATTCAAGGAGATAAGGAGTTGGAGAGAAATTGATGTGCAAAAAAAAAATGAAAAAAAAAAAAAAAAAAAAAAAAAAAGAAAACCTGGCTTTTCAGAGAAGGTCCCTGGTCCCCTGTGTTAGCATATGTGCCTGATTCTGTTTTAGCTGAGCCCTTCTCCATATTATGTTCACCCCCAACTCCAAAATTCTCTGTTTTGGCTTTTGGTTTTGTTTCATTTTGTTTTGTTTTGTTTTGTTTGCTGCTTTTGCTAGCCTTATCTCCTCTCTGCTGTGCTGACTGCTCCCAGATTCTCCAGTGTCTTGTCTCAGTTTATCAATGGTTGGAGTTTTTGTTCAGCAGTCAGAGTTTATTATTCAGTGCTGCAACTTCAAGTCTCCCTCTTGGTTCCCAGCACCAATGGCCCCTCCACCCTCAGGAGACCAGCCACAAAACAGTCTGTTGTGCCTGGCAGGGAGGGGCACGGTCACCTTGGCCATGTGAACTTCTAGATATCACTGATCTCAACTGTTCCACATGCTGGAGACTGTTATATGATGTGTGTCCAAACTAAGGTTCCCCTGAAGTGTCCATTCCACACAGTTCCTGGCTATCTACCATCTATCTGCCCCAGAGGAATAGCTAAAGCACACATCTCACCATTCTGCCATCTTTCCCCACCCCCTCTCATTCTTTTTTAATAAATAAAATGTTCAAAAATTGTTTGTGGTGATGAATGCACACCTATATGATGATGCCATGAACCATTGATTGTACACATTGGATAATTATCTGGTATGTGAATATATCTCAATAAAATTGCATTAAAATGTAAATAGGAGCAATTTCTCATGTTTTAATAGTTCTGGCAAGAAAGCATAAAGGTGAAAACTGTTTTATATACAATTATTGATGACAAGGCTTTGAGGTTTAAATTATGATTCTGTGTCATATTTTCCTGATAAGTGGGAGGCATAGCCTTCTTAAGAGATGAAAGCAAGTCATGTAGGATAAGAATTATAGAAAACTTTTATAAAATTAGAATATATGCTGAAAAGAATATGTAGACAAAGGAATTTTGTTCAAGAAACTTTCAAGACTGGGTTCATATTGGAGTTCATAAGTGTTGCTTGTGCCTTCTAGTGTATAATTGTATAATTTTCTTCAGCAGTGAAGTATTAGTTAAAGAGAATAAAACGATTGTATAAATTTATGATTCAAAAAAGATACAGTCTGGCAGAAGGGATAAAAATACAGGATCCATCAAAATGCTGTCTACTAGAGTCTCACCATAGACACAAGGACAAAAATAGGTTGAAAGGGAAAGGTTGGAAAAAGATATTTCACACAAACAACAACCAGAAAAGAATGGGGGTAGCTATCCTAATATCAGACAAATTAGACTTCAAATGTAAAACAATTAAAAGGGAAAAAAGGACAGTATGTATTAATAAGAGGGACAATTCATTAAGAAAAAATAAATCATAAATATTTATGCACTGAATCGGAGTGTCCCAAAATACATGAGGAAAAGACTGAAAACACTGGAGATGTGAACACTTCTACAATATGTGGAGACTTCAAGAAACCACATTCATCAATGGATAGAACATCTAGACAGAGGATCAATAAGGAAACAGAGACATTGAATAATATGATAAATGAAATTGAGTAGAAGATAACAGTAGAATTAAAAAATCAGAAGTTGGCTCTTTGAGATAATCAATAAATGTGATGGAGCCTTAGCTAGTCTGACAATGGATTAAAGTGAGTGAATCCAGATATATAAAATCAGAAATGGGAGGGGGGACATAACTACTGATCCCTTTGAAATAAAGAGATAATGAGAGGATACTATGCACAACTCTATGGTAACAAACCAGACAACATAGATGAAATGTACAACTTCCTAGAAAAGCATGAACAACCAACACTGACTAGAGAAGAAATAGAAGACCTCAACAAACCTATCACAAGAAAAGAGACTGAACCAGTCATCAAAAACACCCAAAAAGGATGATATGGCTTCACATACGAATTCTACCGAACATTCAGGAAAGAATTATAACAATACTGATCAAACTCTTCCAAAAAATTGAAGAGGAGGAAAAGCTACCTATCTCATTCCATGAAGTCAACATCACCGTAATACTAAAGCCAGAGAAAGATACTACAAGGAAAGAAAATTACAGACAAATCTCTTTAATGAATATGGATACAAAATCCTCAATAAAGTACTTGCAAATTGAATCCAGCAATACATTAAAAGAATTGCACACCATGACAAAATGGGATTTATTCCAGGTATGGAAGGATGGCTCAATAGAAGACAATTAATTAATGTCATAAAGCACACAAATAAAAGGAGGAAAAACCATATGATCATCTTGATTGATTCAGAAATGGCATTTGTCAAAATTCAACATCCTTTCTTCATGAAAACATTTCAGTGGCTAGGAATAGAGGGGAACTTTCTTAATAAGATAAAGGTAACATGTGAAAAACCCACAGCTAACATCATACTCACTGGAGAAAAACTTAAACCTTTCACTCTAGGATCAGGAGCAAGAAAATGATGCCTATGGTCACCATTGTAATTCAATATTTTGCTGGAAGTTCCAGCTACAGCACTCAGGCAAGGAAAAGAAATAAAAACATCCAGGTTGGAAAGGAATAAGTAAAACTTTCACTGTTTGCAGAGGACATGATACTATCTGAAGAAAATCCTGAAAAATTGACAGAAAAAGGTTACCACAGCCAATAAATGAGTACAGCAAATTGGCAGGATATGCAAGATCAACATGCAAAATTCAGTAGTTTTTCTACAGCATAGAAATGAGGAATATGAGGAGGAAATCAAGAAAAAATTCCATTTACAATAGCAACCCAAGAATCAAATATTTAGTAGTAAATTTAACCAAGGCCACAGAAGACCTATACACAGAAAACTACAAAACATTGCTAAAAGAAATCAAGGAAAACATAAATAAATAGAAGGATATACCATATTCATGTATTGGAATAATAAATTTAGGTAAAATGTCAACTCTGCTCAAATTGATTTATAGATTCAATGCAATATCAATTAAAGTCCCAACAAATTACTTTGCAGAAATAGGAAGGCCAGTAATCAATTTTTTGGAAGGACAGTGTGCCCTGAATAGCTAAAAATATCAGGATATAGAAAAATGAAGTGGGAGTTTTCAGTTCCTAACTTTAAATCATATTATAAAGCTAAAGTAATCAAAACAGTATGTTACTTACATAAAGATAGATCTACTGATGAATGGAACAGAATTGAGTATTTGGAAATAGATCCTCTCATTTATTGATAATTGTTCTTTGATTAGGCAGTCAAGTTAACTCAAGTTGCATGGAGCAACCTCTTCAGCAAATGTGCCTGGAAAACTGGATGTCCATATCCAGAAGAATGAAAGAGGACCCCTAACTCACACCTTATACAAAAATTAACTCAAAATTTATCAAAGACCAAAACATTAGAGCTATGACCACACAATTTTAAAAGAAAATGTAAAGAAATACCTTAAAGATCTTGTAGCAGGAGATGTTTTCCTTGACCTTACACCCAAAGCTGGAGCAATGAAAGCAGAAATAGATAAATGGGATCTTCTCAAAACTGAATACTTTCCTGCATAAAAGGACTTTATCAAGAATATATAGAGATCCCACAATTCAACAACAAAAAGACAAACAACCCAATTAAAAAATGAGCAAAATACATGGAGAATTTTCCAAAGAAAAAATAAAAATCTCTCAAACACATATGTAGAAGCTCAACTTCACTAACTACTATGGAAATGCAAATCAAAACCACAATGAAATATCACCTCACACCTACTACAATGGTCATTAACAAAAAAAAAAAAAAAGAAAGAAAAAAAAACAGAAAACTGCAAGTGAGGAGAAGATGTAGTGAATTAGGTACACTTACACTCTTGGTAGGAATGTAAAGTGGTGCAGCTGCTCTTGGAGGGCAGTTTGGTAGTTCCTCAGAGGACTAAATATAGATTTGTCTTATGATCCAGCAATCCTATTACTAGGTATATATTTGGAAGAACTGAAAGCAGGGACATGAAATGACATTTGCACACTTATGTTTATAGCCCCATTATTCATGATTGCTAATGGACACAGCCCAAAGGTTCATCAACAGATGAAACAGATAAACTATAGTATCTGCCTATGATGGAAATATGTAGCTGTAAGATAGAATAAGTCATGATACATGCAGCTGTAAGATGGAATAAGTCACGATGCATGCAACAACATAGATGAACCTTGAGGACATTATGTTGAGAAATATAAGCCAGAATCAATAGGATAAATACTGTATGGTCTCACAAATATGAACTACCTATAATGAGCAAACTTGAGAGTTAAAGTTGATAGCACAATTTATCAGGAGATAGAGAGATGGTAGAGTTTGGGAATTTGATGTTGATAGAGTACACAATGTTCAACAGAATTGATTGTAAAGAATCAGAAAAGGATAGCACAATACTGTGTGATGGCAGCACAATATTGTAAGTATAATGAACAAAGCTGAGTGAAAGTATGGTTGAAAGAGGAAGGCTAGGGGCATGTATGACACCAGAAGGAAAGATAGGGGATAAAAGCTGGGAGTGTATAACATAGCAAAATCTAGAGTGGATACTGATGGTGATTAAGTGTACAAATACAGGAAAGTTTTTCACGAGCTAGTATATATGACAAATATTTTATGGTCTCATTGATACAAACCAACTGTAATGAGCAAACTGAGAATTGAACTTGGGAGCATAGGTTATAGGGAATAGAAAGTGGGCAGAGATTGGTCAATAGATGATTAATGAGTAAAGAATTTTCAAAAAGACTCATTGTAAAGGTTCCTGGATTGTAAGCTGTCACAGCAATCACATCTATTCTTGAGTTTTGTGTTTTTACTAAATTCTGAGGTGCTGTGCTCCTTGTGTATAAACTGGTAATTCCCTGGAAATTTGGGTATCTGAGTGACACCTGAAACTCAAAGGTCTGCAGCACTGAAAGTCAGCATTACTCTATGCAGCAACTGTTAATGAAGCTGAAAAAGAGATCAGACTTCAATTGGATATATGAATGAAATGGATCTGGTTATAAGTAAGGTAAATCAGAATACACGGTAAAGGATGATATATTTTGCATTTTTAAACTTTGACTTCTGCATGAGACCAAAGGAAGAGATGTTTATTTGGTCCAAAATTTAAAATTTTTGTAGCACATTATCTAATTTAACCTGTTTTATAAGTTTATTTAAACAACTTAATTACATGAAAGACATAGAGAATGATATCATGTTATTATGTACAGTTTAAGGTAATATTCTGATACATTCCAGAGTATTTTGAGCAGAAAATAAAAAGGTATTTGCAAAGTCTCCTTGAGGGACTGGGGAAAATGTGGAACTAGTAACTTCACCTGAGGAATTATTAATATTCTCTCAAATATTAGGGATTCCCAATTTAATAAACCAAGCCTCGATTTTGAGGCTTGCACTTATGAAACTTATCTCTACAATGGCAAAGCTAAGCTTACTTAGAACTATGCCTAAGAGTTAACTCCCAGGGAATGTTTGTTGCTCAGATATGTCCTCTCTCTCTAAGCCAACTCTGAAAATAAGCTCACTACCCTGTCCCCATATGTGGGACATGACTCCCAGAAGCATAAGTCTCCCTGGCAACTTGGGACATGACTCCCAGGGATGAACCTATCCCTGGCATCATGGATTGAGAATGTCTTCTTGGCCAAAAGGGGGAAAAGAAATGGAACAAAATAAAATTTCAATGGCTAAGAGATTTCAAATAGAGTCAGGAAGTCATTCTGGAAGTTACTCTTATGCAAGCTTCAGCCAGATATTGCAAATTGCCACAGTATGCCAAGTCCCAAACAACAGCATTCCTGAAAACCCTAAAAAATACCCTGGGCCCTGTCTTAGACTCTGTAGATGTTTTACATAGTAGGTTTATTTTTTCAGAAACTTAAGGCTTCTGGGTTGTTCATATGCCACATAAACACTGAAACAAGTACCAGTCTCTCCAAGCACATCAACCAGATTCCTTCCTCTACACCATAATGTCAACATCCCTTTCTGGCATGAAAAAGTTAAAATGGTCATTGCCCAGATATTCCTGAAGATTGAGAGAATGATTAAATGAGAGGAAAGAGGTGCAACTGAGAAATTAAGATTTAACAAATGATTATGACTACTGACTCATTATATAGCTATTTCTTTTTAGCTTCATGTTTATCAGAATAGCTAGAAGGAAATATCAGATATTTTTGAGCTGTAATCTAGTAGCTCTGATCTTTGATAATGATTGTATTGCAATATAGCAGAAAACAAAAGTTAGTTGCCCACATTTGTACAGATCTACATCTGAATGATTTATTCTGTTCCACTGATCTATATATCTATGATAATTCTAAGTCTCTTAGTTAACCTAGCTTTATTGTAAAATAAAATTGGGTAGAGTGTAATACTAGGGACTAATAAGGTGATAAGGGTATGGAATGTTTGGCGTTTTCTATTTTCTTTTTATTTATTTTTATGGAATAAGGCAAATTTTCTAAAATTGATCATGATGAGTGCACAACTATGTGATGATACTGTGAACACTGTCTACTTTGGATTGCATGGCATATTAATATAGCTCAACAAAATTTCCTTAAAAAGAGCATGAAGAAATGAACACCTGAGGTAAAGGTAACCATTTGGGTAATTACAAATGCCAGTATAATTATATTTTATTATTTGGTATGTAACTCCACTTCTTACTTATTACAGGTGCTAAAAGGCAAAAACAGGAGGCGGGGCAAGATGGAAGACTGGTGAGCTGTATGTTTTAGTTACTCCTCCAGGAAAGCAGGTAGAAAGCCAGGAACTGCGTGGACTGGACACCACAGAGAAATCTGTCTTTGGGCATACTTCATACAACACTCATGAAAATGTCGAACTGCTGAGATCAGCGAAATCTGTAAGTTTTTGCGGCCAGGGGACCCGCGCCCCACTCTGCCAGGCTCAGTCCCTTGGGAGGAGGGGCTGTCAGCTCCGGGAAGGAGAAGGGAGAACTGCAGTGGCTGCTCTTATCGGAAACTCATTCTACTGATCCAGATCCCAACCATAGATAGACAGAGACCAGACACCAGAGAATCTGTGAGCAGCCAGCCCAGCAGAGAGGAGACAGGCATAGAAAAAAAAAACAACACCACGAAAAACTCCAAAATAAAAGCAGAGGATTTTTAGAGTTCTGGTGAACACAGAAAGGGGAAGGGCGGAGCTCAGGCCCTAAGGCGCATATGCAAATCCCGAAGAAAAGCCGATCTCTCTGCCCTGTGGACCTTTCCTTAATGGCCCTGGTTGCTTTGTCTCTTAGCATTTCAATAACCCATTAGATCTCTGAGGAGGACCCTTTTTTTTTTTTAATCCTTTTTTCTTTTTCTAAAACAATTACTCTAAGAAGCCCAATACAGAAAGCTTCAAAGACTTTCAATTTCGGCACATCAAGTCAAGAGAAGAACTAAGAGAGCTCTGAGATAAAAGGCAATAATTCAGTGGCTGAGAAAATTCACTAAACACCACAACTTCCCAAGAAAACGGGGCTGTCCGCTCATACCCACCATCCTGGTGGACAGGAAACACTCCTGCCCATCGCCAGCCCCATAGCCCAGAACTGCCCCAGACAACCCAGTGTGACAGAAGGGCTTCAAAAAACAGGCACACACCACAAAACTGGGCGTGGACATTAGCCTTCCCTGAAACCTCAGCTGATTGTCCCAGAGTTGGGAAGGTGGAGCAGTGTGAATTAACAAAGCCATCATTTGAGCAGACTGGGAGCCTCCCAACACAGCCCAGCAGCCCAGAACTGCCCTGAGGGGACAGCACTCACCTGTGACATAGCACAGTCACCCCTCAACAGAGGACCCGGGGTGCACAGCCTGGAAGAGGGGCCCACTTGCAAGTCTCAGGAGCCATACGCCAATACCAAGGACTTGTGGATCAGTGGCAGAGACAAACTGTGGCAGGACTGAACTGAAGGATTAGACTATTGCAGCAGCTTTAAAACTCTAGGATCACAAGGGAAATTTGATTGTTAGGGCCAACACCCCTCCCCGACTGCCCAGAAACACGCCCCACATACAGGGCAGGCAACACCAACTACACACGCAAGCTTGGTACACCAATTGGGCCCCACAAGACTCACTCCCCCACTCACCAAAAAGGCTAAGCAGGGGAGAACTGGCTTGTGGAGAACAGGTGGCTCGTGGACGCCACCTGCTGGTTAGTTAGAGAAAGTGTACTCCACGAAGCTGTAGATCTGATAAATTAGAGATAAGGACTTCAATTGGTCTACAAACCCTAAAGAACCCTATCAAGTTCAGCAAATGCCACGAAGCCAAAAACAACAGAAAATTATAAAGCATATGAAAAAACCAGACGATATGGATAACCCAAGCCCAAGCACCCAAACCAAAAGACCAGAAGAGACACAGCACCTAGAGCAGCTACTCAAAGAACTAAAGATGAACAATGAGACCATAGTACGGGATATGAAGGAAATCAAGAAGACTCTAGAAGAGCATAAAGAAGACATTGCAAGACTAAATAAAAAAATGGATGATCTTATGGAAATTAAAGAAACTGTTGACCAAATTAAAAAGATTCTGGACACTCATAGTACTAGACTAGAGGAAGTTGAACAACGAATCAGTGACCTGGAAGACGACAGAATGGAAAATGAAAGCATAAAAGAAAGAATGGGGAAAAAAATTGAAAAAATCGAAATGGACCTCAGGGATATGATAGATAATATGAAACGTCCAAATATAAGACTCATTGGTGTCCCAGAAGGGGAAGAAAAGGGTAAAGGTCTAGGAAGAGTATTCAAAGAAATTGTTGGGGAAAACTTCCCAAATCTTATAAACAACATAAATACACAAATCATAAATGCTCAGCGAACTCCAAATAGAATAAATCCAAATAAACCCACTCTGAGACATATAATGATCACACTGTCAAACACAGAAGAGAAAGAGCAAGTTCTGAAAGCAGCAAGAGAAAAGCAATTCACCACATACAAAGGAAACAGCATAAGACTAAGTAGTGACTACTCAGCAGCCACCATGGAGGCAAGAAGGCAGTGGCACGATATATTTAAAATTCTGAGTGAGAAAAATTTCCAGCCAAGAATGCTTTACCCAGCAAAGCTCTCCTTCAAATTTGAGGGAGAGCTTAAATTTTTCACAGACAAACAAATGCTGAGAGAATTTGCTAACAGGAGACCTGCCCTACTGGAGATACTAAAGGAAGGCCTACAGACAGAGAAACAAAGACAGGACAGAGAGACTTGGAGAAAGGTTCAGTACTAAAGAGATTCAGTATGGGTACAATAAAGGATATTAATAGAGAGAGGGAAAAATATGGCAAACATAAACCAAAGGATAGGATGGCTGATTCAAGAAACACCTTCACGGTTATAACGTTCAATGTAAATGGATTAAACTCCCCAATTAAGAGATATAGATTCGCAGAATGGATCAAAAAAAATGACCCATCAATATGTTGCATACAAGAGACTCATCTTAGACATAGGGACACAAAGAAACAGAAAGTGAAAGGATGGAAAAAAATATTTCACGCAAGCTACAGCCAAAAGAAAGCAGGTGTAGCAATATTAATCTCAGATAAAATAGACTTCAAATGCAGGGATGTTTTGAGAGACAAAGAAGGCCACTACGTACTAATAAAAGGGGCAATTCAGCAAGAAGAAATAACAATCGTAAATGTCTATGTACCCAATCAAGGTGCCACAAAATACATGAGAGAAACACTGGCAAAACTAAAGGAAGCAATTGATGTTTCCACAATAATTGTGGGAGAGTTCAACACATCACTCTCTCCTATAGATAGATCAACCAGACAGAAGACCAATAAGGAAATTGAAAACCTAAACAATTTGATAAATGAATTAGATTTAACAGACATATACAGGACATTACATCCCAAATCACCAGGATACACATACTTTTCTAGTGCTCACGGAACTTTCTCCAGAATAGATCATATGCTGGGACATAAAACAAGCCTCAATAAATTTAAAAAGATTGAAATTATTCAAAGCACATTCTCTGACCACAATGGAATACAATTAGAAGTCAATAACCATCAGACACTTAGAAAATTCACAAATACCTGGAGGTTAAACAACACACTCCTAAACAATCAGTGGGTTAAAGAAGAAATAGCAAGAGAAATTGCTAAATATATAGAGACGAACGAAAATGAGAACACAACATACCAAAACCTATGGGATGCAGCAAAAGCAGTGCTAAGGGGGAAAGTTATAGCACTAAACGCATATATTAAAAAGGATGAAAGAGCCAAAATCAAAGAACTAATGGATCAACAGAAGAAGCTAGAAAATGAACAGCAAACCAATCCTAAACCAAGTACAAGAAAAGAAATAACAAAGATTAAAGCAGAAATAAATGACATAGAGAACAAAAAAACAATAGAGAGGATAAATATCACCAAAAGTTGGTTCTTTGAGAAGATCAACAAGATTGACAAGCCCCTAGCTAGACTGACAAAATCAAAAGGAGAGAAGACCCATATAAACAAAATAATGAATGAAAAGGTGACATAACTGCAGATCCTGAAGAAATTAAAAAAATTATAAGAGGATATTATGAACAACTGTATGGCAATAAACTGGACAATGTAGAAGAAATGGACAATTTCCTGGAAACATATGAACAACCTAGACTGACCAGAGAAGAAATAGAAGACCTCAACCAACTCATCACAAGCAAAGAGATCCAATCAGTCATCAAAAATCTTCCCACAAATAAATGCCCAGGGCCAGATGGCTTCACAGGGGAATTCTACCAAACTTTCCAGAAAGAACTGACACCAATCTTACTCAAACTCTTTCAAAACATTGAAGAAAATGGAACACTACCTAACTCATTTTATGAAGCTAACATCAATCTAATACCAAAACCAGGCAAAGATGCTACAAAAAAGGAAAACTACCGGCCAATCTCCCTAATGAATATAGATGCAAAAATCCTCAACAAAATATTTGCAAATCGAATCCAAAGACACATTAAAAAAATCATACACCATGACCAAGTGGGGTTTATTCCAGGCATGCAAGGATGGTTCAACATAAGAAAAACAATCAATGTATTACAACACATTAACAAGTCAAAAGGGAAAAATCAATTGATCATCTCAATAGATGCTGAAAAAGCATTTGACAAAATCCAACATCACTTTTTGATAAAAACACTTCAAAAGGTAGGAATTGAAGGAAACTTCCTCAACATGATAAAGAGCATATATGAAAAACCCACAGCCAGCATAGTACTCAATGGTGAGAGACTGAAAGCCTTCCCTCTAAGATCAGGAACAAGACAAGGATGCCCGCTGTCACCACTGTTATTCAACATTGTGCTGGAAGTGCTAGCCAGGGCAATCCGGCAAGACAAAGAAATAAAAGGCATCCAAATTGGAAAAGAAGAAGTAAAACTGTCATTGTTTGCAGACGATATGATCTTATATCTAGAAAACCCTGAGAAATCGACGATACAGCTACTAGAGCTAATAAACAAATTTAGCAAAGTAGCGGGATACAAGGTTAATGCACATAAGTCAGTAATGTTTCTATATGCTAGAAATGAACAAACTGAAGAGACACTCAAGAAAAAGATACCATTTTCAATAGCAACTAAAAAAATCAAGTACCTAGGAATAAACTTAACCAAAGATGTAAAAGACCTATACAAAGAAAACTACATAACTCTACTAAAAGAAATAGAAGGGAACCTTAAAAGATGGAAAACTATTCCATGTTAATGGATAGGAAGGCTAAATGTCATTAAGATGTCAACTCTACCCAAACTCATCTACAGATTCAATGCAATCCCAATCAAAATTCCAACAAGCAGCATATGTCGGAGGCGGGGCAAGATGGCAGACTGGTGAGCTGTATGTTTTAGTTACTCCTCCAGGAAAGTAGGTAAAAAGCCAGGAACTGCGTGGACTGGACACCACAGAGCAATCTGTCTTTGGGCATACTTCATACAACACTCATGAAAACGTGGAACTGCTGAGATCAGCGAAATCTGTAAGTTTTTGCGGCCAGGGGACCCGCGCCCCTCCCTGCCAGGCTCAGTCCCGGGGGAGGAGGGGCTGTCAGCTCCAGGAAGGAGAAGGGAGAATTGCAGTGGCTGCTCTTACCGGAAACTCATTCTACTGATTCAAACTCCAACCATAGATAGACTGAGGCCAGACACCAGAGACTCTGAGAGCAGCCAGCCCAGCAGAGAGGAGACAGGCATAGAAAAAAAACAACACGAAAAACTCCAAAATAAAAGCAGAGGATTTTTGGAGTTCTGGTGAACACAGAAAGGGGAAGGGCGGAGATCAGGCCTTGAGGCGCATATGCAAATCCCGAAGCAAGGCTGATCTCTCTGCCCTGGGCACTTTTCCTTAATGGCCCTGGTTGCTTTGTCTATTAGCATTTCAATAACCCATTATATCTCTGAGGTGGGCCGTTTTTTTTTTTTTTTTTTTTTTTTTTTTTTTTTTTTTTAAATCCTTTTTGCTTTTTCTAAAACAATTACTCTAAGAAGCTCAATACAGAAAGCTTCAAAGAATTGAAATTTGGGCACGTCAAGTCAAGAGCAGAACTAAGAGAGCTCTGAGACAAAAGGCAATAATCCAGTGGCTGAGAAAATTCACTAAACAACACAACTTCCCAAGAAAAGGGGGGTGTCCGCTCACAGCCACCATCCTGGTGGACAGGAAACACTCCTGCCCATCGCCAGCCCCATAGCCCAGAGCTGCCCCAGACAACCCAGTGTGACGGAAGTGCTTCAAATAACAGGCACACACCACAAAACTGGGCGTGGACATTAGCCTTCCCTGCAACCTCAGCTGAATGTCCCAGAGCTGGGAAGGGGGAGCAGTGTGAATTAACAGAGCCCCATTCAGCCATCATTTGAGCAGACTGGGAGCCTCCCAACACAGCCCAGCAGCCCAGAACTGCCCTGGGGGGACGGCACTCACCTGCGACATAGCACAGTCATCCCTCAACAGAGGACCCGGGGTGCACAGCCTGGAAGAGGGGCCCACTTGCAAGTCTCAGGAGCCATACGCCAATACCAAAGACTTGTGGGTCAGTGGCAGAGACAAACTGTGGCAGGACTGAACTGAAGGATTAGACTATTGCAGTAGCTTTAAAACTCTAGGATCATCAGGGAGATTTGATTGTTAGGGCCACCCCCCCTCCCCGACTGCCCAGAAACACGCCCCACATACAGGGCAGGCAACACCAACTACACACGCAAGCTTGGGACACCAATTGGGCCCCACAAGACTCACTCCCCCACTCACCAAAAAGGCTAAGCAGGGGAGATCTGGCTTGTGGAGAACAGGTGGCTCGTGGACGCCACCTGCTGGTTAGTTAGAGAAAGTGTACTCCACGAAGCTGTAGATCTGATAAATTAGAGATAAGGACTTCAACTGGTCTACAAACCCTAAAAGAACCCTATCAAGGTCAGCAAATGCCACGAGGCCAAAAACAACAGAAAATTATAAAGCATATGAAAAAACCAGATGATATGGATAACCCAAGCCCAAGCACCCAAATCAAAAGACCAGAAGAGACACACCTAGAGCAGCTACTCAAAGAACTAAAGATGAACAATGAGACCCTAGTACGGGATATGAAGGAAATCAAGAAGACCCTAGAAGAGCATAAAGAAGACATTGCAAGACTAAATAAAAAAATGGATGATCTTATGGAAATTAAAGAAACTGTTGACCAAATTAAAAAGATTCTGGACACTCATACTACAAGACTAGAGGAAGTTGAACAACGAATCAGTGACCTGGAAGATGACAGAATGGAAAATGAAAACATAAAAGAAAGAATGGGGAAAAAAATTGAAAAACTCGAAATGGACCTCAGGGATATGATAGATAATATGAAACGTCCGAATATAAGACTCATTGGTGTCCCAGAAGGGGAAGAAAAGGGTAAAGGTCTAGGAAGAGTATTCAAAGAAATTGTTGGGGAAAACTTCCCAAATCTTCTAAACAACATAAATACACAAATCATAAATGCTCAGCGAACTCCAAATAGAATAAATCCAAAACAACCCACTCCGAGACATATACTGATCACACTGTCAAACATAGAAGAGAAGGAGCAAGTTCTGAAAGCAGCAAGAGAAAAGCAATTCACCACATACAAAGGAAACAGCATAAGACTAAGTAGTGACTACTCAGCAGCCACCATGGAGGCGAGAAGGCAGTGGCACGATATATTTAAAATTCTGAGTGAGAGGAATTTCCAGCCAAGAATACTTTATCCAGCAAAGCTCTCCTTCAAATTTGAGGGAGAGCTTAAATTTTTCACAGACAAAGAAATGCTGAGAGAATTTGCTAACAAGAGACCTGCCCTACTGGAGATACTAAAGGGAGCCCTACAGACAGAGAAACAAAGACAGGACAGAGAGACTTGGAGAAAGGTTCAGTACTAAAGAGATTCGGTATGGGTACAATAAAGGATATTAATAGAGAGAGGGAAAAATATGGCAAACATAATCCAAAGGATAAGATGGCCGATTCAAGAAATGCCTTCACGGTTTTAACGTTCAATGTAAATGGATTAAACTCCCCAATTAAAAGATATAGATTCGCAGAATGGATCAAAAAAAATGAACCATCAATATGTTGCATACAAGAGACTCATCTTAGACACAGGGACACAAAGAAACTGAAAGTGAAAGGATGGAAAAAAATATTTCATGCAAGCTACAGCCAAAAGAAAGCAGGTGTAGCAATATTAATCTCAGATAAAATAGACTTCAAATGCAGGGATGTTTTGAGAGACAAAGAAGGCCACTACATACTAATAAAAGGGGCAATTCAGCAAGAAGAAATAACAATCGTAAATGTCTATGCACCCAATCAAGGTGCCACAAAATACATGAGAGAAACATTGGCAAAACTAAAGGAAGCAATTGATGTTTCCACAATAATTGTGGGAGACTTCAACACATCACTCTCTCCTATAGATAGATCAACCAGACAGAAGACCAATAAGGAAATTGAAAACCTAAACAATCTGATAAATGAATTAGATTTAACAGACATCTACAGGACATTACATCCCAAATCAACAGGATACACATACTTTTCTAGTGCTCACGGAACTTTCTCTAGAATAGATCATATGCTGGGACATAAAACAAGCCTCAATAAATTTAAAAAGATTGAAATTATTCAAAGCACATTCTCTGACCACAATGGAATACAATTAGAAGTCAATAACCATCAGAGACTTAGAAAATTCACAAATACCTGGAGGTTAAACAACACACTCCTAAACAATCAGTGGGTTAAAGAAGAAATAGCAAGAGAAATTGCTAAATATATAGAGACGAATGAAAATGAGAACACAACATACCAAAACCTATGGGATGCAGCAAAAGCAGTGCTAAGGGGAAAATTTATAGCACTAAACGCATATATTAAAAAGGAAGAAAGAGCCAAAATCAAAGAACTAATGGATCAACTGAAGAAGCTAGAAAATGAACAGCAAACCAATCCTAAACCAAGTACAAGAAAAGAAATAACAAGGATTAAAGCAGAAATAAATGACATAGAGAACAAAAAAACAATAGAAAGGATAAATATCACCAAAAGTTGGTTCTTTGAGAAGATCAACAAGATTGACAAGCCCCTAGCTAGACTGACAAAATCAAAAAGAGAGAAGACCCATATAAACAAAATAATGAATGAAAAAGGTGACATAACTGCAGATCCTGAAGAAATTAAAAAAATTATAAGAGGATATTATGAACAACTGTATGGCAACAAACTGGATAATGTAGAAGAAATGGACAATTTCCTGGAAACATATGAACAACCTAGACTGACCAGAGAAGAAATAGAAGACCTCAACCAACCCATCACAAGCAAAGAGATCCAATCAGTCATCAAAAATCTTCCCACAAATAAATGCCCAGGGCCAGATGGCTTCACAGGGGAATTCTACCAAACTTTCCAGAAAGAACTGACACCAATCTTACTCAAACTCTTTCAAAACATTGAAAAAAATGGAACACTACCTAATTCATTTTATGAAGCTAACATCAATCTAATACCAAAACCAGGCAAAGATGCTACAAAAAAGGAAAACTACCGGCCAATCTCCCTAATAAATATAGATGCAAAAATCCTCAACAAAATACTTGCAAATCGAATCCAAAGACACATTAAAAAAATCATACACCATGACCAAGTGGGGTTCATTCCAGGCATGCAAGGATGGTTCAACATAAGAAAAACAATCAATGTATTACAACACATTAAAAACTCGAAAGGGAAAAATCAATTGATCATCTCAATAGATGCTGAAAAAGCATTTGACAAAATACAACATCCGTTTTTGATAAAAACACTTCAAAAGGTAGGAATTGAAGGAAACTTCCTCAACATGATAAAGAGCATATATGAAAAACCCACAGCCAGCATAGTACTCAATGGTGAGAGACTGAAAGCCTTCCCTCTAAGATCAGGAACAAGACAAGGATGCCCGCTGTCACCACTGTTATTCAACATTGTGCTGGAAGTGCTAGCCAGGGCAATCCGGCAAGACAAAGAAATAAAAGGCATCCAAATTGGAAAAGAAGAAGTAAAACTGTCATTGTTTGCAGATGATATGATCTTATATCTAGAAAACCCTGAGAAATCGACGATACACCTACTAGAGCTAATAAACAAATTTAGCAAAGTAGCGGGATACAAGATTAATGCACATAAGTCAGTAATGTTTCTATATGCTAGAAATGAACAAACTGAAGAGACACTCAAGAAAAAGATACCATTTTCAATAGCAACTAAAAAAATCAAGTACCTAGGAATAAACTTAACCAAAGATGTAAAAGACCTATACAAAGAAAACTACATAACTCTACTAAAAGAAATAGAAGGGGACCTTAAAAGATGGAAAAATATTCCATGTTCATGGATAGGAAGGCTAAATGTCATTAAGATGTCAATTCTACCCAAACTCATCTACAGATTCAATGCAATCCCAATCAAAATTCCAACAACCTACTTTGCAGACTTGGAAAAGCTAGTTATCAAATTTATTTGGAAAGGGAAGATGCCTCGAATTGCTAAAGACACTTTAAAAAAGAAAAACGAAGTGGGAGGACTTACACTCCCTGACTTTGAAGCTTATTATAAAGCCACAGTTGCCAAAACAGCATGGTACTGGCACAAAGATAGACATATAGATCAATGGAATCGAATTGAGAATTCAGAGATAGACCCTCAGATCTATGGCCGACTGATCTTTGATAAGGCCCCCAAAGTCACCGAACTGAGCCATAATGGTCTTTTCAACAAATGGGGCTGGGAGAGTTGGATATCCATATCCAAAAGAATGAAAGAGGACCCCTACCTCACCCCCTACACAAAAATTAACTCAAAATGGACCAAAGATCTCAATATAAAAGAAAGTACCATTAAACTCCTAGAAGATAATGTAGGAAAACATCTTCAAGACCTTGTATTAGGAGGCCACTTCCTAGACTTTACACCCAAAGCACAAGCAACAAAAGAGAAAATAGATAAATGGGAACTCCTCAAGCTTAGAAGTTTCTGCACCTCAAAGGAATTTCTCAAAAAGGTAAAGAGGCAGCCAACTCAATGGGAAAAAATTTTTGGAAACCATGTATCTGACAAAAGACTGATATCTTGCATATATAAAGAAATCCTACAACTCAATGACAATAGTACAGACAGCCCAATTATAAAATGGGCAAAAGATATGAAAAGACAGTTCTCTGAAGAGGAAATACAAATGGCCAAGAAACACATGAAAAAATGTTCAGCTTCACTAGCTATTAGAGAGATGCAAATTAAGACCACAATGAGATACCATCTAACACCGGTTAGAATGGCTGCCATTAAACAAACAGGAAACTACAAATGCTGGAGGGGATGTGGAGAAATTGGAACTCTTATTCATTGTTGGTGGGACTGTATAATGGTTCAGCCACTCTGGAAGTCAGTCTGGCAGTTCCTTAGAAAACTAGAGATAGAGCTACCATTCGATCCAGCGATTGCACTTCTCGGTATATACCCGGAAGATCGGAAAGCAGTGACACGAACAGATATCTGCACGCCAATGTTCATAGCAGCATTATTCACAATTGCCAAGAGATGGAAACAACCCAAATGTCCATCAACAGATGAGTGGATAAATAAAATGTGGTATATACACACGATGGAATACTACGCGGCAGTAAGAAGGAACGATCTGGTGAAACATATGACAACATGGATGAACCTTGAAGACATAATGCTGAGCGAAATAAGCCAGGCACAAAAAGAGAAATATTATATGCTACCACTAATGTGAACTTTGAAAAATGTAAAACAAATGGTTTATAATGTAGAATGTAGGGGAACTAGCAGTAGAGAGCAATTAAGGAAGGGGGAACAATAATCCAAGAAGAACAGATAAGCTATTTAACGTTCTGGGGATGCCCAGAAATGACTATGGTCTGTTAATTTCTGATGGATGTAGTAGGAACAAGTTCACTGAAATGTTGCTATAGTATGTAACTTTCTTGGGGTAAAGTAGGAACATGTTGGAAGTTAAGCAGTTATCTTAGGTTAGTTGTCTTTTTCTTACTCCCTTGCTATGGTCTCTTTGAAATGTTCTTTTATTGTATGTTTGTTTTCTTTTTAACTTTTTTTTTCATACAGTTGATTTGAAAAAAGAAGGGAAAGTTAAAAAAAAAAAAAAAAAGAAAAAAGACAAACAAGGAAAAAAAAAAAAAAACGATGTAGTGCCCCCTTGAGGAGCCTGTGGAGAATGCAGGGGTATTCGCCTACCCCACCTCCATGGTTGCTAACATGACCACAGACATAGGGGACTGGTGGTTTGATGGGTTGAGCCCTCTACCATAAGTTTTACCCTTGGGAAGACGGTTGCGGCAAAGGAGAGGCTAGGCCTCCCTGTATTTGTGCCTAAGAGTCTCCTCCTGAATGCCTCTTTGTTGCTCAGATGTGGCCCTCTCTCTCTGGCTAAGCCAACTTGAAAGGTGAAATCACTGCCCTCCCCCCTACGTGGGATCAGACACCCAGGGAAGTGAATCTCCCTGGCAACGTGGAATATGACTCCCGGGGAGGAATGTAGACCCGGCATCGTGGGATGGAGAACATCTTCTTGACCAAAAGGGGGATGTGAAAGGAAATGAAATAAGCTTCAGTGGCAGAGAGATTCCAAAACGAGCCGAGAGATCACTCTGGTGGGCACTCTTACGCACACTTTAGACAACCTTTTTTAGGTTCTAAAGAATTGGGGTAGCTGGTGGTGGATACCTGAAACTATTAAACTACAACCCAGAACCCATGAATCTCGAAGACAGTTGTATAAAAATGTAGCTTATGAGGGGTGACAGTGGGATTGGGAATGCCATAAGGACCAAACTCCACTTTGTCTAGTTTATGGATCGATGTGTAGAAAAGTAGGGGAAGCAAACAAACAGACAAAGGTACCTAGTGTTCTTTTTTACTTCAATTGCTCTTTTTCACTCTAATTATTATTCTTGTTATTTTTGTGTGTGTGCTAATGAAGGTGTCAGGGATTGATTTAGGTGATGAGTGTACAACTATGTAATGGTACTGTAAACAATCGAAAGTACAATTTGTTTTGTATGACTGCGTGGTATGTGAATATATCTCAATAAAATGATGATTAAAAAAAAAAAAAAAAAAATTCCAACAAGCTACTTTGCAGACTTGGAAAAGCTAGTTATCAAATTTATTTGGAAAGGGAAGATGCCTCGAATTGCTAAAGACACTCTAAAAAAGAGAAACAAAGTGGGAGGACTTACACTCCCTGACTTTGAAGCTTATTATAAAGCCACAGTTGCCAAAACAGCATGGTACTGGCACAAAGATACACATATAAATCAATGGAATCGAATTGAGAATTCAGAGATAGACCCTCAGATCTATGGCCGACTGATCTTTGATAAGGCCCCCAAAGTCACTGAACTGAGCCATAATGGTCTTTTCAACAAATGGGGCTGGGAGAGTTGGATATCCATATCCAAAAGAATGAAAGAGGACCCCTACCTCACCCCCTACACAAAAATGAACTCAAAATGGACCAAAGATCTCAATATAAAAGAAAGTACCATAAAACTCCTAGAAGATAATGTAGGAAAACATCTTCAAGACCTTGTATTAGGCGGCCACTTCCTAGACTTTACACCCAAAGCACAAGCAACAAAAGAGAAAATAGATAAATGGGAACTCCTCAAGCTTAGAAGTTTCTGCACCTCAAAGGAATTTCTCAAAAAGGTAAAGAGGCAGCCAACTCAATGGGAAAAAATTTTTGGAAACCATGTATCTGACAAAAGACTGATATCTTGCATATACAAAGAAATCCTACAACTCAATGACAATAGTACAGACAGCCCAATTATAAAATGGGCAAAAGATATGAAAAGACAGTTCTCTGAAGAGGAAATACAAATGGCCAAGAAACACATGAAAAAATGTTCAGCTTCACTAGCTATTAGAGAGATGCAAATTAATACCACAATGAGATACCATCTAACACCGGTTAGAATGGCTGCCATTAAACAAACAGGAAACTACAAATGCTGGAGGGGATGTGGAGAAATTGGAACTCTTATTCACTGTTGGTGGGACTGTATAATGGTTCAGCCACTCTGGAAGTCAGTCTGGCAGTTCCTTAGAAAACTAGATATAGAGCTACCATTCGATCCGGCGATTGTACTTCTCAATATATACCCGGAAGATCGGAAAGCAGTGACACGAACAGATATCTGCACGCCAATGTTCATAGCAGCATTATTCACAATTGCCAAGAGATGGAAACAACCCAAATGTCCTTCAACAGATGAGTGGATAAATAAAATGTGGTATATACACACGATGGAATACTACGCGTCAGTAAGAAGGAACGATCTCATGAAACATATGACAACATGGATGAACCTTGAAGACATAATGCTGAGTGAAATAAGCCAGGCACAAAAAGAGAAATATTATATGCTACCACTAATGTGAACTTTCAAAAATGTAAAACAAATGGTTTATAATGTAGAATGTAGGGGAACTAGCAGTAGAGAGTAATTAAGGAAGGGGGAACAATAATCCAAGAAGAACAGATAAGCTTTTTAACGTTCTGGGGATGCCCAGGAATGACTATGGTCTGTTAATTTCTGATGGATATAGTAGGAACAAGTTCACAGAAAGGTTGCTATATTATGTAACTTTCTTGGGGTAAAGTAGGAACATGTTGGAAGTTAAGCAGTTATCTTAGGTTAGTTGTATTTTTCTTACTCCCTTGTTATGGTCTCTTTGAAATGTTCTTTTAGTGTATGTTTGTTTTCTTTTTAACTTTTTTTTTTTTCATACAGTTGATTTAAAAAAGAAGGGAAAGTTAAAAAAAAAAAAACGAAAGAAAGAAAAACAAGGAAAAAAAATGATGTAGTGCCCCCTTGAGGAGCCTGTGGAGAATGCAGGGGTATTCTCCTACCCCACCTCCATGGTTGCTAACATGACCACAGACATAGGGGACTGGTGGTTTGATGGGTTGAGCCCTCTACCATAAGTTTTACCCTTGGGAAGACGGTTGCTGCAAAGGAGAGGCTAGGCCTCCCTATATTTGTGCCTAAGAGTCTCCTCCTGAATGCCTCTTTGTTGCTTAGATGTGGCCCTCTCTCTCTGGCTAAGCCAACTTGAAAGGTGAAATCACTGCCCTCCCTCCTACGTGGGATCAGACACCCAGGGGAGTGAATCTCCCTGGCAACGTGGAATATGACTCCCAGGGAGGAATGTAGACCTGGCATCATGGGATGGAGAACATCTTCTTGACCAAAAGGGGGATGTGAAAGGAAATGAAATAAGCTTCAGTGGCAGAGAGATTCCAAAAGGAGCCGAGAGGTCACTCTGGTGGGCACTCTTACGCACACTTTAGACAACCCTTTTTAGGTTCTAAAGAATTGGGGTAGCTGGTGGTGGATACCTGAAACTATCAAACTACAACCCAGAACCCATGAATCTCGAAGACAGATGTATAAAAATGTAGCTTATGAGGGGTGACAATGGGATTGGGAAAGCCATAAGGACCACACTCCACTTTGTCTAGTTTATGGATGGATGAGTAGAAAAATAGGGGAAGGAAAGAAACAGACAAAGGTACCCAGTGTTCTTTTTTACTTCAATTGCTCTTTTTCACTCTAATTATTATTCTTGTTATTTTTGTGTGTGTGCTAATGAAGGTGTCAGGGATTGATTTAGGTGATGAATGTACAACTATGTAATGGTACTGTAAACAATCGAAAGTACGATTTGTTTTGTATGACTGCGTGGTATGTGAATATATCTCAATAAAATGATTTAAAAAAAAAGATGAGGAAAGAGACTGGGAGAGGTGACACTATTTGACTGTGATCACACAGCCGGTGAGCGGTGGGGCAGGGCACTGAACACACCCAGGCTGGCTCCAGACCCCCTGTCTTGCCGTGGCACCATGCTGGGCTCCCTGCAGCACTGTGGAAGGCACTCTGCCTTCTGCACCCCCCACACCCCCAACACCGCCAATCCTTTTGGCTTACCTCCCCCACCCACCCCCACCGCTGCAAAAAAAAAAAAAGGCAAATACATAAATGTAATGAAAATCTAAGTTTTTGGACATACAATGTACAAAGATGTAAGTGATATGTAAAAATTAATGATGGGGTGTTCTAGTTTGCTGATGCTGCCAGAATGCAAAACACCAGAGATGGATTGGCTTTTATAAAAGGGGGATTATTTGGTTACACAGTTACACTCTTAAGGCCATAAAGTGTCCAAGATAACACATCAGCACATGGATGGTGTCTGCTCCAAAGTTCTGGTTTCAAAATGGTTTTCTCCCAGGACGTTCCTTTCTAGGCTGCAGTTCCTCAAAAATGTCACTCTTCGTTGCACTTGGGGTATTTGTCCTCTCAGCTTCTCTGGAGCACGAGTCTGCTTTCAATGGCCATCTTCAAACTGTCTCTCATCTTTAGTTCCTGTGCTTTCTTCAGTGTCCCTCTTGGCTGTAGCACCTCTTCAAAACATCACCCACAGCTGCGCTAATTCCCTCTGCCCATCAGGTCATTTATATGGCTCCACTGATTAAGGCCCACCCTAAATGGGTGGGGCCATGCCTCCATGGAAATATCCAATCAGTCATCACCCACAGCTGGGTGGGGTGCATTTCCAAAGAAACACTCAAAGAAATATAATCAAAACTGATAACATCTGACCACACAATATTAAATGAAAGATAATGGTGCTTGAGGGACACACTACATTCAAACTGGCACATTCCAGCCCCTGGACCCCAAAATGACATTATCTTGTCATATACAAAATACATTCATCCCACAACAATATCACAGAAATGTAAATCACTTCAGTAACAATAGTTAAGTACAAAATTTTATCAAAATCAATTATAGGCATGGTCAGTCCAAAGGCATAATTTTTCTTTAGCTGTGGATCTGTGAACTGAGAACAAGTTATGTGCTTCCAATATACAAAGGAGGGACATGCATAGGATAAACATTCCCATTGCCATAAGGAGAAACTGAAAGAAAAAACAGGGTTCACAGGACTAAAACAGTTCCTAAAACCTGCAGGACAAACTCCATTAGATTTCAGAGTCCAAGAGACATTAACAGAATGAGGTTGCATCCTTGGGGCTTGAGAGAGCGGGAGTCTAACCCTTCCTAAGGGCCTTTGTGGCAGCACTTTCCTCTCCAAATGCTTAGGTGCATTCTCCAACATATCCACACATTGGGGAGACCACCTTCTCAGCCCCACCATCCTCAAACATCGGGGCAGCTCCTGGATTCCCTTCCGTCTCCAGGGCACATGCTCAACCCCTTCAGAACAGTGGCATGGCAGCCAGGCTCTCCCCAATTCCCTGGGAATGTGCTTCATCCTCTTTGGGACCTGAAGTGGCAAAACTCTTCCAGAGCATTTAGGTGGAAAACCCACCCTCGACCTCCAGGGCATACTCACCCTTTCCATGCATGTGGGCTCCTTTGCTCTCCCAGCCCAAGACCTCTTGACTCCAGACCTCAACCTCCATGGCTATCTTTAAAGAAATTTTTTCTTCAATTTGTTCCTTGTCTGTCTCCTCCAGTCCAGTCTGGCAGCAGCTCTGTCTATAAAGATCTCACAAAAGTTCTGTTGGCTTCACATGAAGCACACAGGGGTCAAAGCCACCAGACAGTAGAACTTTCCACAAATTTTTTCTGGATAATTCCATCTCCGGTCTTGGCTTGTACTGAAATGGTGGTCGGATTCCATGTTTGGTTAAATCCTCATGTTGGACTGTAGCTTCTGGGGTTCCACTCCCTGGAAGCCTGTACTTTTCAAAGCCATCAGCTTCTGGTTTCTTTGAACCCAAGAGTTTAGTTCTGTTTAGCTCCCTCTGCTCACATTTTACTGTAAGCTGCAAGGAGAAGCCAGAACACATCCTCCACATGTAATCTGGAGATCTCCTCAGCTAAGTATTTCAGGTTGTCACTTTCAAACTCTTTCCATCTGACACCAGGACTCAATTTTGCTAAATTCTCTGCCACTTTAAAACAAGGATCACCTTTCTTCCAGTTAGCAACAACACATTCATCATTTCTGTTCAAGTCCTCATCAGAAGTATCTTATTCTCAACAGAAGTGAGAAACAAAAATGTATAAGAATTTTCTAAAAAGAAAAATGACAGAATAAAGTCCTGTCATATGGATACATATGTCATGTTTCCATAAACAGTCTCTTCAAAGCAGTTTAGGCGTTTTCTAACAAGCTCCTCACAATTCTTCCAGAATCTTCCTCTTATCCATTTAAAAAGCCGTTCCAACATGTTTGGCATTTGCAAACTCAGCAGCAAAAGCACCCCACTCCTGGTACCAAAATCTATTCTAGTTTGCTAATGCTACCAGAATGCAAAACACCAGAGATGGATTGGCTTTTATAAAAGGGGGTTTATGTGGTTACACAGTTATGGTCTTAAGGCCATAAAGTGTCCAAGGTAACACATCAGCACGTGGCTGGTGTCTGCTCCAAAGTTCTGGTTTCAGAATGGTTTTCTCCCAGGATATTCCTTTCTAGGCTGCAGTTCCTCAAAAATGTCACTCTTAGTTGCACTTGGGGTACTTGTCCTCTCTTAGCTTCTCTGGAACAAGAGTCTGCTTTCAATGGCCATCTTCAAACTGTCTCTTATCTGTATCTCCTGTGCTTTCTTCAGTGTCCCTCTTGGCTGTAGCACTTCTTCAAAACGTCACTCACAGCTGCACTAAGTTCCCTCTGCCCATCAGCTCATTTATATGGCTCCCTAAATGGGTGGGACCACACCTCCATGGAAATATCCAATCAGAGTCATCACCCACAGCTGGGTGGGGTGCATCTCCAAAGGAACACTCAAAGAAATCTAATCAAAACTGATAATGTCTGCTGACACAAGACTACATCAAAGATAATGGCATTTGGAGAACACAATACATTCAAATTGGCACATGGGGATATAGGAAAAGTATGTGTACATACTATTGAAGTAAAGTTGACATCAAACCAAATATGATTTGTATATACTTAGGATGTTAAATTTTTTCCCCATGGTAACCACAAGGAAAATTTGTACAGCACAAAAAAGCAAATAAACAGAGAAGTAAGTTTTAACAGAAGTGAGAAACAAAAATGTATAAGAATTTTCTAAAAAGAAAAATGACAGAATAAAGTCCTGAATTTTCAGTAGTGACCTAAATGTGAATAGAATAAACTCTCCAGTCAACGGGCAGAGATTGGCAGTATGGAAAAAAAAAATGACCCAAGTAAATGCTGTCTGCAAGAGAGTGACCTTAAATTCAAAGATACAAGTAGGTTTGGGTAGAAAGGATTGAAAAATGGTACAATGTAAGTAGTAACAAAAATATATCTGGGGTGGGTATACTAATATTGGATAAAAGAGACTTTAAGTAAAAAATCATTACAAGGAACTAAGAGGGTCATTATATACTGATAAAGGGAACAATTTAACATGAAGATGTAAAGTTTATAAATATGTATACACCTAACAGCAGACCCCAAATTATATGAAGCAAATACTGACAGACTTGAAAGGAGAAATTGATGGTTCTACATTAATAGTAGGAGACTTCCACACACCATTATCAATAATGGATAGAACACCTAGTCAGATCAGTAAGGAAGTACAGGACTTCAATGATACAGTAAACCAACTATACCTAACAGATATATATAGAACACTGCACCCAACAAAAACAGAATACAAATTATTCTTGAACACATATGGATCATTCTCCAGGATAGACCACATGGCATGTCACAAAACAAGTCTCAGTAACTTCAGAGATATTGAAAATACACAATACATATTCCCTGACCACATTGGAATGAAGCTATAAATCAGTAACAGAGACCTAATCTCAAAACTAGAAGAGCTAGAGAAAGAAGAGCAATCAAAACCCAAAGCAAGCAGAAAGAAGGAAATAACAAAGATTAGAGTGGAATGAAATAGAAAAAAGTAGAGAATCATCAAAAACAGAAATTGGTTCTTTGAAAAGATTAATAAAATTGACAAAGCCGTAGCCTTGACAAATAAAAAAAGAGAGAGGATACAAATAACAAAAATCAGAAATGAAAGGGGGACATTACTACCATTGCTGCTGTTATAGAAAGGATTATAAGAAGATACTATAAGCAACTGTATGCCAATAAATTAGGTAACCTGATGAAATGGACAGATTCTTAGAAACACGCAAACTGACTACATTGAGTCAAGAAGAAAAAGATCTCAACAAACTAATTCCTAGTAAAGACATTGAATGAGTAATCAAAAACCCCCAGCAAAGAAAATCCCAAGGTCAGGGGATTGATTTCTGAGTTCTCAGTTCAATTTCATTGGACTTTATGTCTGTCTTGTGCCAATACCATGCTGTTTTGATTACTATAGCTTCATAATAAGTTTTAAAATTGGGGCATAGAAATTCTCCAAATTTTTTCTTCTATTTCAAGGTGTTTTTAGCAACTTGCAGCCACTTACCCATCCATATGAATTTTATATTTGGTTTTCCCATTTCTGTGAAGAAGTCTGTTGGAATTTTGTTTGGAATTGCATTGATTTTGTATGTTGCATTGAATCTGAAAATTAATTAACAGTGTATAGAAATACTACTGATTTTGGGGTGTCAATCCCTTACCCCACTACTTCGCTCAATTCATTTATAAGTGTTAGTAGCTTTCTTGTGTATTTTTCAGCATTATGTATCTGAATCATGCCATATACATATAGGGAGAATATTACTTCTACATTTTCTATTTGTATGCCTAACCATTCTGGATAGAACTTCCAGAAAAACATTGGATAACAATGGTGCCCACAGGCAAACTTGTCTTGTTCCTGATCTTAGGAGAAAGATTTCAATTTCACCATTGAGCATGATATTAGATAGGGATTTTTCATATTTCCTTCTATTTCTAGTTTTCTGAGTGTTTTCATAAGGAAGAGTGTTGCATTTTATCAAATGCCTTTTCTGTATCAACTGAAATGATGATGTGTTTTTTCTTCATTCTATTAATGAGGGGTATTAATTAATTGGTTTTATTATGTTTAGCTATCCTTGCATACCTGGTATAAATCCCACTTGTTCATAGTGTATAATTCTTTTAATGTATTGTTCAATTGTGTTTGCTAGTATTTTGATGGATATTTTTTCCATCTATATTCATGAGAGATATTAGTCTGTAATTTTCTTTTCTTGTGGTAACTATATTTGACTTTGATATTATGGTGATATTGGTCCCAAAGAATTAGTTGAGAGGGATTTCCACTTCTTCAATGTTCTGAAAGAGTTTAAGCAGGGTTGATATTATTTTTTTCTTGGAATGTTTGGTATAATTCCCCTGTGAAGCCATCTGGTCCTGGGCTTTACTTTGTTGAGAGGTTTTTGATGACTGATTCAATCTCTTGTTATTGGTCTGCTGAGTTTTTCTATTTTTTCTAGAATCAGTATAGGTTGTTTGTGAAATTCTATGAATTTTTCCATTTCAGCTAGGTTGTCTAATTTGTTGGGATACAAATATTCATAGTATCTTATTAATATTTTTTTATTTCTGTGGTGTTGGTAGTAACATCCCCCCTTTCATTTCTGATTTTAATTATTTGTATCTTGTTTTTTTTATTCGTCAGTTTAGTTAAGGGTTTGCCAATTTGATTGATCTTTTCAAACATCCAGATTTTGGTTTTGTTAATTCTCTCTATTGTTTTTATTCTCTATTTAATTTATTTCTGCTCTAATATTTATTATCATCTGCTCACTTTGTTTTCAGTTTGTTATTTTTCTAGTTCCTCTAGGCATGCAATTAGGTCTCTCATTTGAGCTCTTTCTTTTATAATGTGAGCATTTAGGGCTATAAATTTCCTTCTGGACACTGCTTTCATTCTTTCCCATAATATTTGACATGTTGTGTTCTCATTTTCATTTTTTTCATGATGCTTCCTGATTTCCCTTCCTGATTTCCCTTGTGAATTCTTCTTTGACCCAGACTGTTTAAGAATGAGTTGCATAATCCATATATTTGTGAACTTTCCAGTTCTTAGCAACATTATTAACAATTGCCAAAAGTGGAAGCAACCCAAGTGCCCATCCAAAGATGAATGGATAAAGAAAATATAGTATATACAAACAATGAAATATATTTGGCCAAAGAAATGAATGACTTTCTGATGCATGCTAGAACATGGATGAAACTTGATGACATCATGGTGAGTGAAATAAGGAAAAAACAAATGGACAAATATTTTATGATCTTACTTATATGAAATGAGCAGATTAAATGATATTCATGAAGTCAGAGTCTAAAATACAAGTCACCAGGGGCAAAGTGGCAAGGGGAATGGGATGTTAATATATAATTGGTATGGAATTTCTGTTTGGGGTCTTGGAAAAAATTTGGCAATGGATGATGGAGATGGAGGCACAACTTTTCTTATGTAATAAACACCACTGAATTGTATATTCCAAAAGGGAATAAGGAGAAAATGTAGCTTCCATATAAGTTACCACACACACACATACACACAATATGCACACTTAGAGCTGACAACACAATGTAAACAATGCAAAAATATTTTTTTCATTAGTTATAACAAAGTAGCACACTAAAGCAAACCATTAATAACAGGGAAAACTTTGTTCATAAGAGGGGTATATGGAAACTTTGCACTTCTTGCACAATATTTCTGTAAACCTACAACTACTCTAAAGTAAAAGTGTATGGGAGAGTCTAATTGATCGAGAATAGCAGCATAAGATGCTCTAGGATGCCATTCTCCCACAGAATCTTTCAATGATGAACAAAATCTATCTTCCTGAAAACTCCAGAAAAGTTAAAGGTTTCCAGTAACAGGGAAAGTGAGAAAATAAGAAAATACAGCTTTAAAAACAGTAGGAAAAAGGAAGAGGGGTGAAATAGTGGCATAGAGAGGAGTGGAATTTAGTCAGTCCCCTGGAATAACTAATGAACAACCATGAACAACTAGTAAATAATTTGTAATAACTGCGGGGGAAAAACTATGACTGTCCACATATCATACACCAACCTGGATTGGGAGGAATGTCTGAGATTGCAGCATAGAATCTGAAGGTAAAGGATGTGGAACCACACTGAGAGCCCCTTTCCCCATGGCAGGCTGAACAGCAAAACTTCACTGTGATAGAAACTAGCAGCAGTCTCTGGGCAAGTGAGTATAGCTCAGCTGAGTTCTATCTGGGGTTTTCATTAACAAATGTGACTGCTGAACACAAGCTGCAAAACCCCAATAAGCAGACAGGGGCTTTTAGTGATGACTGAACTTAAAGAACCATCCGACCTGGGAGGGGAGCCCAGTAGACTGGGTATTACCTCTGGCCAATGAGGGTAACTGGGGGGCCATGTACTGACTCCAAAGGGGGGCTTTCTGTCCCTTTTTCACTCTCTCAACCTCAAGGGATCAGAAGAGAAAGCCACAACCAATTTCAACTCACAGTGCTCTGACCCAGAACAGGGGTGGAGATAACAGTGTCAGAGAGACTAATCAAATGCAGATGATAACTCCCTAGGGGGTATATCTTCCCTAAGAGTAAGGAGCTGGGGCCCAGCTTTCCCTTCAGAACCAGATCCCAGAGCATGGGGGAAAAGAGACAAAACAGAAACCAAGGAGGCCACACCTTCTTACACCAGTCAGGAGCAACAGGCTGACAGGTGCCACCTGCTGGTCAGGTTAGGAAAATCACAGCAACTTGAATCATCAGAGGAAAACCTGTGATTCCTCTAAGATACACCCTGAATATTATCCCACTCTGAGACCTGAACCTGTTCTGGTCTGGGAAAATCTGACTGGGGTAACCAAGGAAACCAGATGTGTAGACAGCAGAAAACTACAATCTATACTAGGAAAATTGAAGATATGGCCCAGTCAAAGGAACAAACTTACACCTCAGTCAAGATACAGTTGAGATATTGTTTCATATTAATGAAACAATCTATTAAAGTTTTTCAAAGAAATATGCTAAATCAAATCAAAAACCTAATCAATGAGTTCAAGGAAGATATAAAAAAAGAGATGAAGGCTATAAAGAAAACACTGGGCAAACATAAGTTAGAAATTAAAAGTTTGAAAAAAACAACTGGCACAATCTATGGAAATGAAAGGCACAACACAAGAAATGAAAAACACAATGGAGGTACACAACAGCAGATCTCAAGAGGCAGAAGAGAACACTCAGGAACTGAAGAACAAGACACCTGAAATCCTACACACAAAAGAAGATAGGGAAAAGAATGGAAAAATATGAGCAACATCTCAGGGAATTAAATGACAACGTGAAGCACATGAGTATATATGTCATGGTTGTCCCAGAAGGAGAAGAGAAGGGAAAAGGAGCAGAAGCAAAAAGAGAGGAATTCATTATTGAAAATTTCCCATCTCTTATGAAAGACATAAAATTACAGATGCAAGAAGCACAGCATAACCCAAACAGAATAGATCTGAATAGACCTAACACAAGACATTTAATAATCAGATTATCAAATGTCAAAGACAAAGAGAGAATCCTGAAAGCAGCAAGAAAAAAAAGCAATCCATCACATACAAAGGAAGCTTGATAAGACTATGTGCAGATTTGTCAGTAGGAACCATGGAGGCAAGAAGGAAGTGGTGTGATATATTGAAGATAATGAAAGAGAAAACCAGCAACCAAGAATCCTATATCCAGCAAAACTTTCCTTCAAATATAAGGGAGAGTTTCAAATATTTTCTGACAAACAGACAATGAGAGAGTTTGTTAACAACATACCTGCACTACAGGAAATACTAAATGGAGCACTACAGAAGATAGGAAAAGATAGGAGTGAGAGGGTTGGAACACAATTCTGGGTAATGGTAGCCCAGCAACATAAGTACACTGAACAAAGATGACTGTGAGTATGGTTGAAAGAGGAAGATTAAGAGCATGTGGGAAACCAGAAGGAAAGTGGAAAGATAAAAAATTGGACTGTATAACTCAGTGAAACCTAGAGTGGCCAAAAACTAAGATAAAATGTACAAATATGTTTTTCATGAGGGAGAACAATTGAATATCAACTTTGCAAGGTGTTAAAAATACGGTGGTATGGGGGAAAAATAAATCAATGCAAACTAGAGACTATAGTTAACAGAAATTTTGTATTATGCTTCCTTTAATGTAACAAATGCAATTCACTAAAGCTGAATGGGTATAAGAGGGGGACATAAGGGAGGGGTATGGGAGTCTTGGCTGGTGGTGTCTGATTTTTTATTCTACTTTGGTTTAATTCTACCTTTCCTTTTGTTGCTTTTGAGCTGTCATTTTTTTTCTTTATCTTTCTTCTTTTGCCTCTCTTCCTTCTTTGACTCTTCCTCTTTCCTTGTGAAAGAAATGGAGATGTCCTTCTATAGAGAGTGGTGATGGTGGTGAATACATAAATATGCAACTATACAGGGAAACTGATTATTTACTTAGGATGGAAATTATGGTGGGTCAACAAAACCACCTTTAAAAAGAGACATGAATGGACATTTACACACTCGTGTTTATGGAGGCAGTATTCATGATTTGCAGTGTGTGGAGGTGGCCTAAGCATATACTGACTGATGAAAAAAAATGGTGAACTGTGGGGTATGCATAAAATGGAATACTAAACAACTACAGAGAATTTAAATTTTATGATAAATGAACTAGGCTTAACAGACATTTCCTCATCTGAGGAAAAATCCACTCGATCCCATATTTTAGGATTCCAATCAGGGGGAGGTTAAAATGCACCTGACTTGGGCCTTATGCAGTTTCTACCCTTTCACTCCAGCATAGTGACAGGCTAAATTTTCTAGGTCTCTGTCTACTCACTTTAATCTTTCATTCAAAGCATCCTCTAATTCTACTTGGGTCAACCTCATATATCTCTCTAACTTCAATTCCTCTTCCAAATGATGCATTGCCACTTTAGCTGTTAAAGCCTCCTCTGTGGCTACACCCACAGCCTCTGACAATGGTCAGCCTATTGTAGTGGCAAGCTGATGACACTTTTTCATTTTCTTTAGTCTGAACAATACTGCAGCTTGCTGAAAGATGGCTATTAATCCAGCCAGGGAGGTGCATGAACATCCATACTCTCTTGGTAGAACCTATTCATCTAGGAGGGTAGCCACCCCTTCCCACATACATGTCTCAGGCCACCCCAGTATCCCACCTGGCGGCTTTCCCTTTCCCCAAGTTCATGTCATCAATGCCTATGATTTCTTTAGTCCCCAGATGGGTGGCTTGCCAATTGCCGTGGTCCAAGTGGGCCTTTGCTGCCAAGAAGCCAAAGAAGATGCTGGGTATATCCAAAGCCATGAACTTTTTATTCAGGGCTTACTTACAAGGGAAAAAATCAAAGTCTGACATGTTGCCCAGAATTCAGGAGCTTCTCTGGATGGATTCAGGAGCTGCTGTGAATGGGAGTCAGTTCAAACACAACATGGAAATAATCTGTCTTTTGGGGGGCTGAATAAGCTGGTTATAAGGACTCAACATTCCAATGGGTATGAGGCATAAGATGGGGTGCAGGGGTTGTGCAATGTATGGAGGGATTGATTGTAATCAACAGGGAGGAGGGAAATATTATAGATTATCCTGTAGATAACAATATCTCAGGGAGCCTCAGAGAGGCAATTTTGGGTATGGATTACATTTAGCACCTGATATTACAAGAATAGCTCAAATCTTAAGTGACCTAGGTCATGCAAGCTGCTGTGTGCAATCTTCAAGGCCCTTTGTGAATGACCTGTGCCACGGGTTCCTACATATGGCAAAAGAGATGAAGGATATAAAGAAGATACTGGATGACCATAAAGGAGAATTCATAAACAGGAAAAAAATAAATGGCAGAACTTATGGGAATGAAGGGCATAATGGAGGAGATGAAAAAGATAATGGAGGGATATAACAGTAATTTGAACAGGCATAATAAATGAACAGTGAATTGGAAGACAAAACATTTGAATTCATACACACCAAAGAATAGATGGTGAAAAGAATGGAAAAATATGAGCAGGGTCTTAGGGAGCTGAGTGACAACATGAAGCAGATGAATATATGTGTTTTGGGTATCCAAGAAGGAGAAGAGAGGGGAAAGGGGGCAGAAAGAATAATAGAAGAAATATTCACTGGAAATTTCCCAACTCTTACGAAAGACAGAAAATTACAGATGGAAGAATTACAGCATACCCCAAACTAAATAGGTCTCAATAAACCTACTCCAAGACACTTAGTGATCAGATTGTCCAATGTCAAAAACAAAGAGAGAATTCTGAAAGCAACAAGAGAAAATAAATCCATCACATACAAGGGAAGCTTGATAAGATTATGTTCAGATTTCTCCACAGAAACAATGGAGGTGACAAGATAGTGGTATGATATATTTCATATACTGAAGGAGAACTGCTGACCAAGAATTCTATATCCAGCAAAACTGTCCTTCAAAAATGAAGGAGAGCTCCAGGAAAGTAGGTAAAAAGCCAGGAACTGCGTGGACTGGACACCACAGAGCAATCTGTCTTTGGGCATACTTCATACAACACTCATGAAAACGTGGAACTGCTGAGATCAGCGAAATCTGTAAGTTTTTGCGGCCAGGAGACCCGCGCCCCTCCTGGCCAGGCTCAGTCCCGTGGGAGGAGGGGCTGTCAGCTCCGGGAAGGAGAAGGGAGAACTGCAGTGGCTGCTCTTATAGAAAACTCATTCTACTGATTCAAACTCCAACCATAGATAGACTGAGACCAGACACCAGAGACTCTGAGAGCAGCCAGCCCAGCAGAGAGGAGACAGGCATAGAAAAAAAACAACACGGAAAACTCCAAAATAAAAGCAGAGGATTTTTGGAGTTCTGGTGAACACAGAAAGGGGAAGGGTGGAGCTCAGGCTTTGAGGCGCATATGCAAATCCCGAAGCACAGCTGATCTCTCTGCCCTATGCACCTTTCCTTAATGGCCCTGGTTGCTTTGTCTATTAGCATTTCAATAACCCATTAGATCTCTGAGGAGGGCCGTTTTTTTTGGTTTTTGTTTTTTTTTTTTTAATCCTTTTTGCTTTTTCTAAAACAATTACTCTAAGAAGCTCAATACAGAAAGCTTCAAAGAATTGCAATTTGGGCACGTCAAGTCAAGAGCAGAACTAAGAGAGCTCTGAGACAAATGCAATAATCCAGTGGCTGAGAAAATTCACTAAACAACACAACTTCCCAAGAAAAGGGGAGTGTCCGCTCACAGCCACCATCCTGGTGGACAGGAAACACTCCTGCCCATCGCCAGCCCCATAGCCCAGAGCTGCCACAGACAACCCAGTGTGATGGAAGTGCTTCAAATAACAGGCACACACCACAAAACTGGGCGTGGACATTAGCCTTCCCTGCAACCTCAGCTGAATCTCCCAGAGCTGGGAACGTGGAGCAGTGTGAATTAACAAAGCCCCATTCAGCCATCATTTGAGCAGACTGGGAGCCTCCCTACACAGCCCAGCAGCCCAGAACTGCCCTGGGGGGACGGCACTCACCTGTGACATAGCACAGTCATCCCTCAACAGAGGACCCGGGGTGCACGGCCTGGAAGAGGGGCCCACTTGCAAGTCTCAGGAGCCATACGCCAATACCAAAGACTTGTGGGTCAGTGGCAGAGACAAACTGTGGCAGGACAGAACTGAAGGATTAGACTATTGCAGCAGCTTTAAAACTCTAGGATCATCAAGGAGATTTGATTGTTAGGGCCACCCACCCTCCTCGACTGCCCAGAAACACGCCCCACATACAGGGCAGGCAACACCAACTACACACGCAAGCTTGGTACACAAATTGGGCCCCACAAGACTCACTCCCTCACTCACCAAAAAGGCTAAGCAGGGGAGATCTGGCTTGTGGAGAACAGGTGGCTCGTGGACGCCACCTGCTGGTTAGTTAGAGAAAGTGTACTCCACGAAGCTGTAGATCTGATAAATTAGAGATAAGGACTTCAATAGGTCTACAAACCCTAAAAGAACCCTATCAAGTTCAACAAATGCCACGAGGCCAAAAACAACAGAAAATTATAAAGCATATGAAAAAACCAGAAGATATGGATAACCCAAGCCCAAGCACCCAAATCAAAAGACCAGAAGAGACACAGCACCTAGAGCAGCTACTCAAAGAACTAAAGATCAACAATGAGACCCTAGTACGGGATATGAAGGAAATCAAGAAGACCCTAGAAGAGCATAAAGAAGACATTGCAAGACTAAATAAAAAAATGGATGATCTTATGGAAATTAAAGAAACTGTTGACCAAATTAAAAAGATTCTGGACACTCATACTACAAGACTAGAGGAAGTTGAACAACGAATCAGTGACCTGGAAGATGACAGAATGGAAAATGAAAGCATAAAAGAAAGAATGGGGAAAAAAATTGAAAAAATCAAAATGGACCTCAGGGATATGATAGATAATATGAAACGTCCGAATATAAGACTCATTGGTGTCCCAGAAGGGGAAGAAAAGGGTAAAGGTCTAGGAAGACTATTCAAAGAAATTGTTGGGGAAAACTTCCCAAATCTTCTAAACAACATAGATACACAAATCATAAATGCTCAGCGAACTCCAAATAGAATAAATCCAAAAAAACCCACTCCGAGACATATACTGATCACACTGTCAAACATAGAAGAGAAGGAGCAAGTTCTGAAAGCAGCAAGAGAAAAGCAATTCACCACATACAAAGGAAACAGCATAAGACTAAGTAGTGACTACTCAGCAGCCACCATGGAGGCAAGAAGGCAGTGGCACGATATATTTAAAATTCTGAGTGAGAGGAATTTCCAGCCAAGAATACTTTATCCAGCAAAGCTCTCCTTCAAATTTGAGGGAGAGCTTAAATTTTTCACAGACAAAGAAATGCTGAGAGAATTTGCTAACAAGAGACCTGCCCTACTGGAGATACTAAAGGGAGCCCTACAGACAGAGAAACAAAGACAGGACAGAGAGACTTGGAGAAAGGTTCAGTACTAAAGAGATTCGGTACGGGTACAATAAAGGATATTAATAGAGAGAGGGAAAAATATGGTAAACATAATCCAAAGGATAAGATGGCCGATTCAAGAAATGCCTTCACGGTTTTAACGTTGAATGTAAATGGATTAAACTCCCCAATTAAAAGATATAGATTCGCAGAATGGATCAAAAAAAATGAACCATCAATATGTTGCATACAAGAGACTCATCTTAGACACAGGGACACAAAGAAACTGAAAGTGAAAGGATGGAAAAAAATATTTCATGCAAGCTACAGCCAAAAGAAAGCAGGTGTAGCAATATTAATCTCAGATAAAATAGACTTCAAATGCAGGGATGTTTTGAGAGACAAAGAAGGCCACTACATACTAATAAAAGGGGCAATTCAGCAAGAAGAAATAACAATCATAAATGTCTATGCAACCAATCAAGGTGCCACAAAATACATGAGAGAAACACTGGCAAAACTAAAGGAAGCAATTGATGTTTCCACAATAATTGTGGGAGACTTCAACACATCACTCTCTCCTATAGATAGATCAACCACACAGAAGACCAATAAGGAAATTGAAAACCTAAACAATCTGATAAATGAATTAGATTTACCAGACATCTACAGGACATTACATCCCAAATCACCAGGATACACATACTTTTCTAGTGCTCACGGAACTTTCTCCAGAATAGATCATATGCTGGGACATAAAACAAGCCTCAATAAATTTAAAAAGATTGAAATTATTCAAAGCACATTCTCTGACCACAATGGAGTACAATTAGAAGTCAATAACCATCAGAGACTTAGAAAATTCACAAATACCTGGAGGTTAAACAACACACTCCTAAACAATCAGTGGGTTAAAGAAGAAATAGCAAGAGAAATTGCTAAATATATAGAGACAAATGAAAATGAGAACACAACATACCAAAACCTATGGGATGCAGCAAAAGCAGTGCTGAGGGGGAAATTTATAGCACTAAACGCATATGTTAAAAAGGAAGAAAGAGGCAAAATCAAAGATCTAATGGATCAACTGAAGAAGCTAGAAAATGAACAGCAAACCAATCCTAAACCAAGTACAAGAAAAGAAATAACAAGGATTAAAGCAGAAATAAATGACATAGAGAAAAAAAAAACAATAGAGAGGATAAATATCACCAAAAGTTGGTTCTTTGAGAAGATCAACAAGATTGACAAGCCCCTAGCTAGACTGACAAAATCAAAAAGAGAGAAGACCCATATAAACAAAATAATGAATGAAAAAGGTGACATAACTGCAGATCCTGAAGAAATTAAAAAAAATTATAAGAGGATATTATGAACAACTGTATGGCAACAAACTGGATAATGTAGAAGAAATGGACAATTTCCTGGAAACATATGAACAACCTAGACTGACCAGAGAAGAAATAGAAGACCTCAACCAATCCATCACAAGCAAAGAGATCCAATCAGTCACCAAAAATCTTCCCACAAATAAATGCCCAGGGCCAGATGGCTTCACAGGGGAATTCTACCAAAGTTTCCAGAAAGAACTGACACCAATCTTACTCAAACTCTTTCAAAACATTGAAAAAAATGGAACACTACCTAACTCATTTTATGAAGCTAACATCAATCTAATACCAAAACCAGGCAAAGATGCTACAAAAAGGAAAACTACAGGCCAATCTCCCTAATGAATATAGAAGCAAAAATCCTCAACAAAATACTTGCAAATCGAATCCAAAGACACATTAAAAAAATCATACACCATGACCAAGTGGGGTTCATTCCAGGCATGCAAGGATGGTTCAACATAAGAAAAACAATCAATGTATTACAACACATTAAAAACTCGAAAGGGAAAAATCAATTGATCATCTCAATAGATGCTGAAAAAGCATTTGACAAAATCCAACATCACTTTTTGATAAAAACACTTCAAAAGGTAGGAATTGAAGGAAACTTCCTCAACATGATAAAGAGCATATATGAAAAACCCACAGCCAGCATAGTACTCAATGGTGAGAGACTGAAAGCCTTCCCTCTAAGATCAGGAACAAGACAAGGATGCCCGCTGTCACCACTGTTATTCAACATTGTGCTGGAAGTGCTAGCCAGGGCAATCCGGCAAGACAAAGAAATAAAAGGCATCCAAATTGGAAAAGAAGAAGTAAAACTGTCATTGTTTGCAGATGATATGATCTTATATCTAGAAAACCCTGAGAAATCAACGATACACCTACTAGAGCTATTAAACAAATTTAGCAAAGTAGAGGGATACAAGATTAATGCACATAAGTCAGTAATGTTTCTATATGCTAGAAATGAACAAACTGAAGAGACACTCAAGAAAAAGATACCATTTTCAATAGCAACTAAAAAAATCAAGTACCTAGGAATAAACTTAACCAAAGATGTAAAAGACCTATACAAAGAAAACTACATAACTCTACTAAAAGAAATAGAAGGGGACCTTAAAAGATGGAAAATATTCCATGTTTATGGATAGGAAGGCTAAATGTCATTAAGATGTCAATTCTACCCAAACTCATCTACAGATTCAATGCAATCCCAATCAAAATTCCAACAACCTACTTTGCAGACTTGGAAAAGCTAGTTATCAAATTTATTTGGAAAGGGAAGATGCCTCGAATTGCCAAAGACACTCTAAAAAAAAAAAACGAAGTGGGAAGACTTACACTCCCTGACTTTGAAGCTTATTATAAAGCCAAAGTTGCCAAAACAGCATGGTACTGGCACAAAGATAGACATATAGATCAATGGAATCGAATTGAGAATTCAGAGATAGACCCTCAGATCTATGGCCGACTGATCTTTGATAAGGCCCCCAAAGTCACCGAACTGAGCCATAATGGTCTTTTCAACAAATGGGGCTGGGAGAGTTGGATATCCATATCCAAAGAATGAAAGAGGACCCCTACCTCACCCCCTACACAAAAATTAACTCAAAATGGACCAAAGATCTCAATATAAAAGAAAGTACCATTAAACTCCTAGAAGATAATGTAGGAAAACATCTTCAAGACCTTGTATTAGGAGGCCACTTCCTAGACTTTACACCCAAAGCACAAGCAACAAAAGAGAAATAGATAAATGGGAACTCCTCAAGCTTAGAAGTTTCTGCACCTCAAAGGAATTTCTCAAAAAGATAAAGAGGCAGCCAACTCAATGGGAAAAAATTTTTGGAAATCATGTATCTGACAAAAGACTGATATCGTACATATACAAAGAAATCCTACAACTCAATGACAATAGTACAGACAGCCCAATTATAAAATAGGAAAAAGATATGAAAAGACAGTTCTCTGAATAGGAAATACAAATGGCCAAGAAACACATGAAAAAATGTTCAGCTTCACTAGCTATTAGAGAGATGCAAATTAAGACCACAATGAGATACCATCTAACACCGGTTAGAATGGCTGCCATTAAACAAACAGGAAACTACAAATGCTGGAGGGGATGTGGAGAAATTGGAACTCTTATTCATTGTTGGTGGGACTGTATAATGGTTCAGCCACTCTGGAAGTCAGTATGGCAGTTCCTTAGAAAACTAGATATAGAGCTACCATTCGATCCAGCGATTGCACTTCTCGGGATATACCCGGAAGATCGGAAAGCAGTGACACGAACAGATATCTGCACGCCAATGTTCATAGCAGCATTATTCACAATTGCCAAGAGATGGAAACAACCCAAATGTCCTTCAACAGATGAGTGGATAAATAAAATGTGGTATATACACACGATGGAATACTACGCGGCAGTAAGAAGGAACGATCTCGTGAAACATATGACAACATGGATGAACCTTGAAGACATAATGCTGAGCGAAATAAGCCAGGCACAAAAAGAGAAATATTATATGCTACCACTAATGTGAACTTTGAAAAATGTAAAACAAATGGTTTATAATGTAGAATGTAGGGGAACTAGCAGTAGAGAGCAATTAAGGAAGGGGGAACAATAATCCAAGAAGAACAGATAAGCTACTTAACGTTCTGGGGATGCCCAGAAATGACTATGGTCTGTTAATTTCTGATGGATGTAGTAGGAACAAGTTCACTGAAATGTTGCTATATTATGTAACTTTCTTGGGGTAAAGTAGGAACATGTTGGAAGTTAAGCAGTTATCTTAGGTTAGTTGTCTTTTTCTTACTCCCTTGTTATGGTCTCTTTGAAATGTTCTTTTATTGTATGTTTGTTTTCTTTTTAACTTTTTTTTTCATACAGTTGATTTAAAAAAGAAGGGAAAGTTAAAAAAAAAAAAGAAAAAAGAAAAAAGACAAACAAGGAAAAAAAAAAAAAAGATGTAGTGCCCCCTTGAGGAGCCTGTGGAGAATGCCTGGGTATTCGCCTACCCCACCTCAATGGTTGCTAAGATGACCACAGACATAGGGTACTGGTGGTTTGATTGGTTGAGCCCTCTACCATAAGTTTTACCCTTGGGAAGACAGTTGCTGCAAAGGAGAGACTAGGCCTCCCTGTATTTGTGCCTAAGAGTCTCCTCCTGAATGCCTCTTTGTTGCTCAGATGTGGCCCTCTCTCTCTGGCTAAGCCAACTTGAAAGGTGAAATCACTGCCCTCCCCCCTACGTGGGATCAGACACCCAGGGAAGTGAATCTCCCTGGCAACGTGGAATATGACTCCCGGGGAGGAATGTAGACCCGGCATCGTGGGATGGAGAACATCTTCTTGACCAAAAGGGGGATGTGAAAGGAAATGAAATAAGCTTCAGTGGCAGAGAGATTCCAAAACGAGCCGAGAGATCACTCTGGTGGGCACTCTTACGCACACTTTAGACAACCTTTTTTAGGTTCTAAAGAATTGGGGTAGCTGGTGGTGGATACCTGAAACTATTAAACTACAACCCAGAACCCATGAATCTCGAAGACAGTTGTATAAAAATGTAGCTTATGAGGGGTGACAGTGGGATTGGGAAAGCCATAAGGACCAAACTCCACTTTATCTAGTTTATGGATGGATGTGTAGAAAAGTAGGGGAAGGAAACAAACAGACAAAAGTACCCAGTGTTCTTTTTTACTTCAATTGCTCTTTTTCACTCTAATTATTATTCTTGTTATTTTTGTGTGTGTGCTAATGAAGGTGTCAGGGATTGATTTAGGTGATGAATGTACAACTATGTAATGGTACTGTAAACAATCGAAAGTACAATTTGTTTTGCATGACTGCGTGGTATGTGAATATATCTCAATAAAATGATGATTAAAAAAAATAAAAAAATAAAAAAATAAAAAAATAAAAAAAAATGAAGGAGAGATTGAAATATATTGAGACAAACAGACACTGATAGAGTTTGTGAATAAGAGACCAGAACTACAAGAAATAATAAAGGGAGTACTACAGGCTGATAAGAAAAGACAGGACAGAGGATTGGAGAAGAATGTAGAAATGAAGATTATCTGGAAGGGTAAAAGGAGAGAGAGGTAAAAATATTATATGACATATAAAATCCAAAAGACAAAATGGTAGAAGAAAATACTGCCCTTTCAGTAATGACACTCAATGTTAATGGATTAAACTCCCCAACAAAAAGACATAGACTGTCGAAATGGATTAAAACAGGACCTATCTATATGCTGTCTACAAGAAATTCACTTTAGACACAAGGACAAAAATAGGCTGAAAGTGAAAGGCTGCCAAAAGATATTTCATGCAAACAACAACCAGAAGAAAGCAGGAGTAGCTATATTAATATCAAGCAAGTTAGACTTCAAAATAATACAACTAAAAGATACAAAGATAGAGACTATATATTAACGAAAGTGTCAATTTATCAAGAAAACATAACAATCATAAACATTTATGCACAAAGTCAGATGGCCCCAAAATTCATGATGCAAACACAGAGAAAACTGAAAGGAGAAGTAGATACCTTTAGAGTAATAGTTGGAAACTTCAATACACCACTGACATCAATGGATAGAAAATCTAGACAGAGGATCAATAAAGAAACAGAGATGTTGAATTTTATAATACAAGAAATAGACTTTACAGATATTTACAGAACACTACACCCAACAGCAGGATACAATTTTTTTCTCAAGGGCTCATGTAACATTCTCCAGGATAGACCACATGTTGGGTCACAAAGCAAGTCTCAATATGTTTACAAATATTGATATTGTTCAAAACAATTTCTTGGACCATAATGGAGTGACAGTGGAAATAAATAACAGGCAGAGGATCATAAAATTCACAAACATATGGAAGCTAAACAACACCCTCTTAGAAAAACAGTGGGTAAATGAAGAAATTACAAGATAAATCAGTAAAAACCTTGAGGCAAATGAAAATGAAACAACATATCAAAAAGTATGGGATGCAGCAAAAGCAGTGCTGAGACAGAAATTTATTGCCCTAAATTCCTATACTAAAGGAGAAGAGAGAATAAAAATTGAGGAATTAACTGTTCAACTGGAGGAGATAGAGAAAGAACAGCAAACTAATCCAATGCAAACAGAAAGAAAGAAAGAACAAAAATTAGAGCATAAATTAATGAAAATGAGAAAAGGAAAACAATAGAATTAACAAAACTGAATTTGGTTCTTTGAGAAAATAATAAAATTTATGGACCCCTATCTAGGCTAACAAGAAAAAAGAGAGAGCAGATGCAAATAAATACAATCAGAAATGTGAAAGGAGACATAACTACTGAAACTGCAGAAATAAAGGAGATAATGAGAAGTTACTATGAGCAACTATATGATAATAAACTAGACAACCTAGACAAAATGGACAACAACCTAGAAAATCATAAACGGCCAACACTGACTTGAGAAGAAATAGATGACCTTAACAAACCAATAACAAATAAAGAGATGGAGTCAGTCATCAAAAAGCTCCCCCCAAAAAACCCAGAAGCAGATGGCTTCACATGTGAATTCTAGCGAGCATTCAAGAAAGCATTAATAACAATACTGCTCAAACTCTTCAAAAAAATTGAACATGGAAAGCTACCTAACTCGTTCTGTGAAGCCAAGATCACCTTAATACCAAAATCAGTCAAGGATACTACAAACAAAAGAGAAAATTATAGAACAATCTCATTACTAAATATAGATGCAAAAATCCTCAACAAAATACTCACAAATCAAGTCCAGCAGCCCATTAAAAGAATTATACACCATGACCAGGTGGGATTTATTCCAGTTATGCAAGGCTGGTTCAACACAAGAAAATCAATGTAATACACCACCTTAACACATCAAAGTGGAAGAGCCACATGATCATCTATATCAATGCAGAAAATGCTTTTGACAAAATTCAACATCCTTTCTTGATGAAAATTCTTCAAAGGATAGGAAGAGAAGGGAACTTTCTCAACCTGATAAAGGCAGTATATGAAAAACCCACAGGTAACATCATACTTAATGAGGAAAGGCTAAAAATTTGCCCTCTAAGATAAGGAACAGGACAAGGATGCCCACTGTCACCATTATTATTCAACATTGTGCTGGAAATCCTAGCTAGAGCAATTAAGCAAGAAAAAGAAATAAAACACATCCAAATTGGAGAGGAAGAAGTGAAACCTTCACTGTTTACAGAGGACAAGATTCTATATGTAGAAAATCCAGAAAAAATCTACAAGAAAGCTACTAGAACTAATCAATGAATACAGCAAAGTGGCAGGCTACAAGATCTACATGCAAAAATCTGTAGTGTTCCTATACACAAGTAATGTGAAACAAGAGGAGTCAATCAAGAAAAAAAAATTCCATTTACAACAGCAATGAAGGAATCAAGTATTTGGGGATAAACTTAACCAGGTCACAGAAGACCTTTACACTAATTCAACAGGAACTGAAAAATTGGAAGAACATACCATGTTAATGGATTGGAAGACTAAATACAGATAATTAGGCAATTTTACCTAAACTGATTTACAGATTCAATGCAATAACTATTAAAATCCCAACTGCTTATTTTGCAGAAATAGGAAAACAAACAACCAGATTTATTTGGGAGGACAAGGTGCCCTGAATAGCCAAAATATCTTGAGAAAGAAGAATGAAGTGGGAGGTCTCACACTTCCTGAGTTTGAAATATATAACAAAGCTACAGTGCTCAAAACAGTATGGTACTGGCATAAAGATAGATACACTGACCAATGGAATCAAATTGAGTGTTCAGAAACAGACTCTCACATCGATGGACAATTGATCTTTGATAAGGCGGTAAAGCCAAAGCAACTGGAACAGAGAAGCATCTTCAATAAATGGTGTTTGGAGAACTGGATATCCGTTTCCAAAAAAAATGAAATAGGACTCCCATCTCACACCACATACAAAAATTAACTCAAAATGGATCAAAGACCTAAACATTAGCACTAAGACCACAAGAATCTTAGAAGAAAATGTAGGGCAATATCTTAACAACCTTGTGATAAGACATGGTTTCTTAAACCTCACACCCAAAACACAAGTAACTAAAGAACAAATAGAAAAATGGTATCTCCTCAAAATTAAATGCTTTTGTATATCAAAGGACTTTGTCAGAAAAGTAAAAAGGCAACTTATGCAATGGGAGACAATATTTGGAAATGACATATCAGATAAGGGTATAATATCTCAAATATATGAAGTGATTCTGCAATCCAACAACAGAAAGACAAACAACCCAATTAAAAGATGAGCAAAAGACATGGACAGATACCTCTCTGAAGAGGAAATACAAATGGCTCAAAAACATGATAAAATGTTCAATTTCACTGGCTATTAGGGAAATGCAAATCAAAACCAAAATGAGATATCATCTCACACCCACCAGAAAGACCATTATCCAAAACAGAAAATTACAGATACTGAAGAGGATGTGGAGAAAGGCACACATTCATTATTGGTTGGGAATGTAGAATGGTGCAACCAGTCTGGAAAACAGTGTGGAGGTTCCTCAGGATGCTATGTATAGATTTGCCATATGACTCAGCTACTCTATTGCTAGGTATATCCTCAGAGGAACTGAAAGTTAAGACATGAACAGACATTTTAAACCAATGCTTACTGTGGTATTATTCATGATTGCCAAGAGATGGAAACAGCCCAAATATCTATGAACAGACAAATGGATAAATAAACTGTGGTATATACACACAATGGAATAATATGTAACTGTAAGACAGAACAAAGACATAGAACATATAATAACTTGGATGAACATTGAGGACATTATTTTGAGTGAAGTTTGCCAGAAACAAAAGGACAAATTCTGTACAGTCTCACTAATATGAACTGTGCTGGTTTGAATGTACTATGTCCCCAAAATGCCATTATCTTTGACGTACTCTTGTGCTGGTGAACGTATCAGTGTTGATTAGATTGTAATTCTTTGAGTATTTCCATGGAGATGTGCCCCACCCAACTGTGGGTGATGACTCTGATTGGATAATTTCCATGGCAGTGTTAACCCACCCATTCAGGGTGGGTCTAGATTAAATCACTGGAGCCATATAAATGAGCTGACAAATAGAAGGAACTCTGTGCAGCTGTGAGTGACATTTTGAAGAGCAACTGAGAGTGACATTTTGAAGAGGAGCTACAGCCAAGAGGGACACTTTGAAGAATGCATAGGAGCTGAGAAGAGAGGAGCTGCAGACGAGAGACAGTTTGAAGACAGCCGTTAAAAGCAGACTTTTGCTCCAGAGAAGCTAAGAGAGGAAAACTTCCCCAAGAGCAACTAAGAGTGACATTTTTTGGGAGGAACTGAAGCCTAGAGAGGAAATCCTGGGAGAAAGCCATTTTGAAACCAGAAGTCTGGAGCAGATGCCAGCTGCATGCCTTCCCAGCTAACAGAGGTTTTCTCAACACCTTTGGCCATCCTCCAGTGAAGATACATGATTGTTGATGACTTACAGTGGACACTTTATGTCCTTTAGTACTGCAATTCTGTAACCAAATAAACCCCTTATAAAAGCCAATCCAGAGGCGGGGCAAGATGGCAGACTTGTGAGCTGTATGTTTTAGTTACTCCTCCAGGAAAGTAGGTAGAAAGCCAGGAACTGCGTGGACTGGATACCACAGAGCAATCTGACTTTGGGCATACCTCATACAACACTCAAGAAAAAGTGGAACTGCTGAGATCAGCGAAATCTGTAAGTTTTTGGGGCCAGGGGACCCGGAGCCCCTCCCTGCCAGGCTCAGTCCCGTGGGAGGAGGGGCTGTCAGCTCCGGGAAGGAGAAGGGAGAACTGCAGTGGCAGACCTTATCGGAAACACATTCTACTGATCCAAACTCCAACCATGGATAGACTGAGACCAGACACCAGAGAATCTGAGAGCAGCCAGCCCAGCAGAGAGGAGACATGCATAGGAAAAAAAAAAAAACAACACAAAAAACTCCAAAATAAAAGCGGAGGATTTTTGGAGTTCTGGTGAACATAGAAAGGGGAAGGGCACTGAGGCGCATATGCAAATCCTGAAGAAAAGCTGATCTCTCTGCCCTGTGGACCTTTCCTTAATGGCCCTGGTTGCTTTGTCTCTTAGCATTTCAATAACCCATTAGATCTCTCAGGAGGGCCCTTTTTTTTTTAATCCTTTTTTCTTTTTCTAAAACAATTACTCTAAGAAGCCCAATACAGAAAGCTTCAAAGACTTGCAATTTGGGCAGGTCAAGTCAAGAGCAGAACTAGGAGAGCTCTGAGACAAAACGCAATAATCCAGTGGCTGAGAAAATTAACTAAACACCACAACTTCCCAAGAAAAGGGGGGTGTCTGCTCACAGCCATCATCCTGGTGGACAGGAAACACTCCTGCCCATCGCCAGCCCCATAGCCCAGAACTGCCCCAGACAACCCAGCGTGATGGAAGTGCTTCAAATAACAGGCACACAACACAAAATTGGGCGTGGACATTAGCCTTCCCTGCAACCTCAGCTGATTGTCCCAGAGTTGGGAAGGTAGAGCAGTGTGAATTAACAAAGCCCCATTCAGCCATCATTTCAGCAGACTGGGAGCCTCCCTACACAGCCCAGCAGCCCAGAACTGTCCTGGGGGGACGGCACTCACCTGTGACATAGCACAGTCATCCCTCAACAGAGGACCCGGGGTGCATGTCCTGGAAGAGGGGCCCACTTGCAAGTCTCAGGAGCCATACGCCAATACCAAGGACTTGTGGGTCAGTGGCAGAGACAAACTGTGGCAGGACTGAACTGAAGGATTAGACTATTGCAGCAGCTTTAAAACTCTAAGATCACCAGGGAGATTTGATTGTTAGAGCCACCCACACCTCCCTGACTGCCCAGAAACACGCCCCATATACAGGGCAGGCAACACCAACTACACACGCAAGCTTGGTACACCAATTGGACCCCACAAGACTCACTCCCCCACTCACCAAAAAGGTTAAGCAGGGGAGAACTGGCTTCTGGGGAACAGGTGGCTCATGGACGCCACCTGTGGTTAGTTAGAGAAAGTGTACTCCACGAAGCTGTAGATCTGATAAATTAGAGATAAGGAATTCAATTGGTCTACAAATCCTAAAAGAACCCTATCAAGTTCAGCAAATGCCACGAGGCCAAAAACAACAGAAAATTATACAGCATATGAAAAAACCAGACGATATGGATCACCCAAGCCCAAGCACCCAAATCAAAAGATCAGGAGACACAGCACCTAGAGCAGCTACTCAAAGAACTAAAGATGAACAATGAGACCATAGTACGGGATACAAAGGAAATCAAGAAGACCCTAGAAGAGCATAAAGAAGACATTACAAGACTAAATAAAAAAATGGATGACCTTATGGAAATTAAAGAAACTCTTGACCAAATTAAAAAGATTCTGGACAATCACAGTACAAGACTAGAGGAAGTTGAACAACGAATCAGTCACCTCGAAGATGACAGAATGGAAAATGAAAGCATAAAAGAAAGAATGGGGAAAAAATTGAAAAAATCAAAATGGACTTCAGGGATATGATAGATAATATGAAACGTCCAAAAATAAGACTCATTGGTGTCCCAGAAGGGGAAGAAAAGTGTAAAGGTCTAGGAAGAGTATTCAAAGAAATTGTTGGGGAAAACTTCCCAAATCTTCTAAACAACATAAATAAACAAATCATAAATGCTCAGTGAACCCCAAATAGAATAAATCCAAATAAACCCACTCCGAGACACATACTGATCACACTCTCAAACACAGAAGAAGAAGAGAAGGAGCAAGTTCTGAAAGCAGCAAGAGAAAAGCAATTCACCACATACAAAGGAAACAGCACAAGACTATGTAGTGACTACTCAGCAGCCACCATGGAGGCGAGTAGGCAGTGGCACGATATATTTAAAATTCTGAGTGAGAAAAATTTCCAGCCAAGAATACTTTATCCAGCAAAGCTCTCCTTCAAATTTGAGGGAGAGCTTAAATTTTTCACAGACAAACAAATGCTGAGAGAATTTGCTAAGAAGAGACCTGCCTTACTGGAGATACTAAAGGGAGCCCTACAGACAGAGAAACAAAGAAAGGACACAGAGACTTGGAGAGAGGTTCAGTACTAAAGAGATTCGTTATGGGTACAATAAAGGATATTAATAGACAGAGGGGAAAAATATGACAAACATAAACCAAAGGATAAGATGGCTGATTCAAGAAATGCCTTCACAGTTATAACGTTGAATGTAAATGGATTAAACTCCCCAATTAACAGATATAGATTCGCAGAATGGATCAAAAAAATGAACCATCAATATGTTGCATACAAGAGACTCATCTTAGACACAGGGACACAAAGAAACTGAAAGTGAAAGGATGGAAAAAATATTTCAGGCAAGCTACAGCCAAAAGAAAGCAGGTGTAGCAACATTAATCTCAGATAAAATAGACTTCAAATGCAGGGACATTTTGAGAGACAAAAAAGGCCACTACATACTAATAAAAGGGGCAATTCAGCAAGAAGAAATAACAATCGTAAACATCTATGCACCCAATCAAGGTGCCACAAAATACATGAGAGAAACACTGGCAAAACTAAAAGAATCAATTGATGTTTCCACAATAATTGTGGGAGACTTCAACAGATCACTCTCTCCTATAGATAGATCAATCAGACAGAAGACCAATAAGGAAATAGAAAACCTAAACAATCTGATAAATGAATTAGATTTAACAGACATACACAGGACATTACATCCCAAATCACCAGGATACACATACTTTTCTAGTGCTCATGGAACTTTCTCCAGAATAGATCATATGCTGGGACATAAAACAAGCCTCAATAAATTTAAAAAGATTGAAATTATTCAAAGCACATTCTCTGACCACAATGGAATACAGTTACAAGTCAATAACCATCAGAGACTTACAAAATTCACAAATACCTGGAGGTTAAACAACACACTCCTAAACAATCAGTGGGTTAAAGAAGAAATAGCAAGAGAAATTGCTAAATATATAGAGACGAATGAAAATGAGAACACAACATACGAAAACCTATGGGATGCAGCAAAAGCAGTGCTAAGGGGGAAATTTATAGCACTAAACGCATATATTAAAAAGGAAGAAAGAGCCAAAATCAAAGAACTAATGGATTAACTGAAGAAGCTAGAAAATGAACAGCAAACCAATCCTAAACCAAGTAGAAGGAAAGAAATAACAAGGATTAAAGCAGAAATAAATGACATAGAGAACAAAAAACAATAGAGGATAAATATCACCAAAAGTTGGTTCTTTGAGAAGATCAACAAGATTGACAAGCCCCTAGCTAGACTGACAAAATCAAAAAGAGAGAAGACCCATATAAACAAAATAATGAATGAAAAAGGTGACATAACTGCAGATCCTGAAGAAATTAAAAAAAATATAAGAGGATACTATGAACAACTGTATGGCAACAAACTGGATAATGTAGAGGAAATGGACAATTTCCTGGAAACATATGAACAACCTAGACTGACCAGAGAAGAAATAGAAGACCTCAACCAACCCATCACACGCAAAGAGATCCAATCAGTCATCAAAAATCTTCCCACAAATAAATGCCCAGGGCCAGATGGCTTCACAGGGGAATTCTACCAAACTTTCCAGAAAGAACTGACACCAATCTTACTCAAACTCTTTCAAAACATTGAAGAAAATGGAACACTACCTAACTCATTTTATGAAGCTAACATCAATCTAATACCAAAACCAGGCAAAGATGCTACAAAAAAGGAAAACTACCGGCCAATCTCCCTAATGAATATAGATGCAAAAATCTTCAACAAAATACTTGCAAATCGAATCCAAAGACACATTAAAAAAATCATACACCATGACCAAGTGGGGTTCATTCCAGGCATGCAATGATGGTTCAACATAAGAAAATCAATCAATGTATTACAACACATTAACAAGTCAATAGGGAAAAATCAATTGATCATCTCAATAGATGCTGAAAAAGCATTTGACAAAATCCAACACCCCTTTTTGATAAAAACACTTCAAAAGGTAGGAATTGAAGGAAACTTCCTCAACATGACAAAGAGCATATATGAAAAACCCACAGCCAGCGTAGTACTCAACGGTGAGAGACTGAAAGCCTTCCCTCTAAGATCAGGAACAAGACAAGGATGCCCGCTGTCACCACTGTTATTCAACATTGTGCTGGAAGTGCTAGCCAGGGCAATCCGGCAAGACAAAGAAATAAAAGGCATCCAAATTGGAAAAGAAGAAGTAAAACTGTCATTGTTTGCAGATGATATGATCTTATATCTAGAAAACCCTGAGAAATCGACGATACAGCTACTAGAGCTAATAAACAAATTTAGCAAAGTAGCGGGATACAAGGTTAATGCACATAAGTCAGTAATGTTTCTATATGCTAGAAATGAACAAACTGAAGAGACACTCAAGTAAAAGATACCATTTTCAATAGCAACTAAAAAAGTCAAGTACCTAGGAATAAACTTAACCAAAGATGTAAAAGACCTATACAAAGAAAACTACATAACTCTACTAAAAGAAATAGAAGGGGACCTTAAAAGCTGGAAAAATATTCCATGTTCATGGATAGGAAGGCTAAATGTCATTAAGATGTCAATTCTACCCAAACTCATCTACAGATTCAATGCAATCCCAATCAAAATTCCAACAACCTACTTTGCAGACTTGGAAAAGCTAGTTATCAAATTTATTTGGAAAGGGAAGATGCCTCGAATTGCTAAAGACACTCTAAAAAAGAAAAACGAAGTGGGAGGTCTTACACTCCCTGACTTTGAAGCTTATTATAAAGCCACAGTTGCCAAAACAGCATGGTACTGGCACAAAGATAGACATATAGATCAATGGAATCGAATTGAGAATTCGGAGGTAGACCTTCAGATCTATGGCCGACTGATCTTTGATAAGGCCCCCAAAGTCACCGAACTGAGTCATAATGCTGTTTTCAACAAATGGGGTTGGGAGAGTTGGATATCCATATCCAAAAGAAAGAAAGAGGACCCCTACCTCACCCCCTACACAAAAATGAACTCAAAATGGACCAAAGATCTCAATATAAAAGAAAGTACCATAAAACTCCTAGAAGATAATGTAGGAAAACATCTTCAAGACCTGGTATTAGGAGGCCACTTCCTAGACTTTACACCCAAAGCACAAGCAACAAAAGAGAAAATAGATAAATGGGAACTCCTCAAGCTTAGAAGTTTCTGCACCTCAAAGGAATTTCTCAAAAAGGTAAAGAGGCAGCCAACTCAATGGAAAAAATTTTTGGAAACCATGTACCTGACAAAAGTCTGATATCTTGCATATATAAAGAAATCCTACAACTCAATGACAATAGTACAGTCGGCCCAATTATAAAATGGGCAAAAGATATGAGAAGACAGTTCTCTGAAGAGGAAATACAAATGGCCAAGAAACACATGAAAAAATGTTCAGCTTCACTAGCTATTAGAGAGATGCAAATTAAGACCACAATGAGATACCATCTAACACTGATTAGAATGGCTGCCATTAAACAAACAGGAAACTACAAATGCTGGAGGGGATGTGGAGAAATTGGAACTCTTATTCATTGTTGGTGGGACTGTATAATGGTTCAGCCACTCTGGAAGTCAGTCTGGCAGTTCCTTAGAAAACTAGATATAGAGTTACCATTCGATCCAGTGATTGCACTTCTCGGTATATACCCAGAAGATCGGAAAGCAGTGACACGAACAGATATCTGCACACCAATGTTCATAGCAGCATTATTCACAATTGCCAAGAGATGGAAACAACCCAAATGTCCTTCAACAGATGAGTGGATAAATAAAATGTGGTATATACACACGATGGAATACTATGTGGCAGTAAGAAGGAACGATCTCGTGAAACATATGACAACATGGATGAACCTTGAAGACATAATGCTGAGCGAAATAAGCCAGGCACAAAAAGAGAAATATTATATGCTATCACTAATGTGAACTTTGAAAAATGTAAAACAAATGGTTTATAATGTAGAATGTAGGGGAACTAGCAATAGAGAGCAATTAAGGAAGGGAGAACAATAATCCAAGAAGAACAGAAAAGCTATTTAACGTTCTGGGGATGCACAGGAATGACTATGGTCTGTTAATTTCTGATGGATATAGTAGGAGCAAGTTCACAGAAATGTTGCTATATTAGGTAACTTTCTTGGTGTAAAGGAGGAACATGTTGGAAGTTAAACAGTTATCTTAGGTTAGTTGTCTTTTTCTTACACCCTTGTTATGGTCTCTTTGAAATGTTCTTTTAGTGTATGTTTGTTTTCTTTTTAACTTTTTTTTCATACAGTTGATTTAAAAAAGAAGGGAAAGTTAAAAAAAAAGAAAAGAAAAGAAAAGAAAACAAGGAAAAAAAAAAGATGTAATGCCCCCTTGGGGAGCCTGTGGAGAATGCAGGGGTGTTCGCCTGCCCCACCTCCATGGTTGCTAACATGACCACAGACATAGGGGACTGGTGATTTGATGGGTTGAGCCCTCTACCACAGGTTTTACCCTTGGGAATACGGTTGCTGCAAAGGAGAGGCTAGGCCTCCCTATGGTTGTGACTAAGAGCCTCCTCCCGAATGCCTCTTTGTTGCTCAGATGTGGCCCTGTCTCTCTAGCTAAGCCAACTTGAAAGGTGATATCACTGCCCTCCCCCCTACGTGGGATCAGACACCCAGGGGAGTGAATCTCCCTGGCAACGTGGAATATGACTCCCAGGGAGGAATGTAGACCCGGCATCGTGGGATGGAGAACATCTTCTTGACCAAAAGAGGGATGTGAAAGGAAATGAAATAAGCTTCAGTGGCAGAGAGATTCCAAAACGAGCCAAGAGATCACTCTGGTGGGCACTCTTACGCACACTTTAGATAACCCTTTTTAGGTTCCAAAGAATTGGGGTAGCTGGTGGTGGATACCTGAAACTATCAAACTACAACCCAGAACCCATGAATCTCGAAGACAGTTGTATAAAAATGTAGCTTATGAGGGGTGACAATGGGATTGGGAAAGCCATAAGGACCACACTCCACTTTGTCTAGTTTATGGAAGGATGAGTAGAAAAATAGGGGAAGGAAAGAAACAGACAAAGGTACCCAGTGTTCTTTTTTACTTCAATTGCTCTTTTTCACTCTAATTATTATTCTTGTTATTTTTGTGTGTGTGCTAATGAAGGTGTCAGGGATTGATTTGGGTGATGAATGTACCACTATGTAATGGTACTGTAAACAATCGAAAGTACGATTTGTTTTGTATGACTGCATGGTATGTGAATATATCTCAATAAAATGAAGATTAAAAAAAAATACTTTGGAAAGATAATTTAAAAAAGTAATTACATATCAATATATTGATGAAAAAAAGTATTTTCACCAAATTATGGAGCAGCATATGAAATATCATTAGTGAAAATCATTTGAACAACATAATATCAAAATCATAGTGAGTAGTTATGTCTTCCTCCTTACACATGGATTTATAGTTCATTGTGCATTGAAAAGAATAAAATTTATTAAGTTCTTGCCACTCTAGGGAATCATATATCAAAACATTTGTTGGAAAAGAAGGAAGAATCAGAAGTACTCCAAACTTCAAAATTCTTACTATTAAAAGTCTCTTGATGGTTTTCAAAATCACTAGGTCCCACCGTATAAGTTATATAGCCATACACTCTCATCTACCAGAAAATGAGTAGAAAAATGTGGACAAAAAAGGAAATGAATAAAGGGGATAAGGGGTTAGGGTTAAGGTTAGGATGTTTTGGGGGTTCTTCTTTAATTTTGTTTTGTTTTTTTATTCCTATTTTTATTTTTGTTGCTTTTGGAGTAAGGAAAATGTTCAAAAATTAGATGCACAGCTCTATGTTGATGCTCTAAACAACTGATTGTACATTTTGGATGACTGTATGGTATGTGATTATATCTCAATAAAATTTCAGGAAAAATTAAAAAAAAAGGCCAATCCATTTCTGGTGTTTTGCAATCTAGCAGCATTAGCAAGCTAGAACAGATTTTGGTACCAGGGAATTAGGGTGCTGGTGCTGCTGAGTTGGCAAGTACCAAACAAGTTGGAGTAGTTTTTTAAATGGATAAGGGGAAGATTCTGGAAGAATTGTGAGGAGCTTGCTAGAAAAGGCCTAAACTGTTTTGAAGAGACTGTGGAAACATGGACTCTAAAGATACTTCTGATGAGGACTTGAGCAGAAATGATGAATGTGTTGTTGCAAACTGGAAGGAAGGTGATCCTTGTTTTAAAGTGAGAGAGAATTTGGCAAAATTGAGCCCTGGTGTTGGATGGAAGGCAGAATTTGAACACAACAACCTGAAATATTTAGCTGATGAGATCTCCAAGCAAAATATAGAAGGAGTAGCGAGGCTTTTACTTGCAGCTTATAGTAAAATGCGAAAGGACAGAGATAAGCCGAGAAATGAACCCTTGGTTTCAAAGAAACCAGAAATTGATGGCCTGAAAATCTCTGGGCTTCCAGGGGGTGAAACCCCAGACTCTACAGCCCAGCATGTGAATGTAACTAAAAATCGAACCCAGCCATCATTTCAGTACCAGCCAAGATTGGAGAAGGTTTTAAGCAGAAAGGATTAGTGGAAAGTCCTACTGTCTGATGGCTTTGACCCTTGCATGCTTCATGTGAAGCCAACAGAATTTTTGTGAGATCCTTACAGACAAAGCTTCTACTGGTTGGGACTCAAGGAGACAGATATGGAACAAATTGAAGGAAAAATTTCTTCAAAGACAGAGCCATGGAGGTTGAGGTCTGGAGTCAAGAGGTCTCAGGATGGGAGAATGGAGTAGCCCACACACATGGAAAGGGTGAGTTTGCCCCGGAGGTTGAGGATGGGCTTTCCACCTTGATGTTCAGGAAAGGTGTTGCCACCTCAGGCCTCAAAGAGGGTGGAGCACATTCTCAGGGGACTGGGGAAAGCCTGGCCACCACTCCACTGTTCTAAAGGGGTTGAGTGTGTTTCCCAGAGATGAAAGATAATCTGGGTGCTGCCCCAATGTTTGAGGAGGGTGGGGCTGAGAAGGTGGTCTCCCCAATGGGTGGATATGTTGGAGCACTCACTCCAGCATTTGGAGAAGAAAAGGCTACTGCATAGGCCTTTAGGAAGGGTTAGACTCCTGCTCTCTCAAGCCCCAAGGACACAATCTCATTGTTAATGACGCTCAGAATTTGAAATCTAATGGAGTTTGCCCTGCAGGTTTTAGGAACTGTCTTGGTCCTGTTAACCCTGTTTTCCTTTCAGTTTCTCCTTATGGCAATGGGAATGTTTACCCTGTGACTGTCTCTTTTTTGTATATTGGAAGTACGTAACTTGTTCTAAGCTTCAAAGGTCCACAGCTAGAGGGGAATTTTGCTTTAGGATGGAACATGCTTATAATCAATTGTGATGGGATCTTGTACTTAATGATTGTTACTGAAATGATTTAAGTTTTGTGACACTGTGATGGGATGAATGTGTTTTGTATATGGAAAGATCACATCATTTTGGGGTCCAAGGGGTGGAATGTGCCAGTTTGAGGTATTATGTCCCACAAAATGCCATTATCTTTGATGTAATCTTGTGTGGGCAGACATATTAGTGTTGATTAGATTTTGGAAACCTTTGGGTGTTTCCATGGAGAAGTGATTTAACCAGCTGTGGACAAGACTTTTGGTTGGATAATTTCCATGGATATGTTGCCCCACCCATTCAGGGTGGTTCTGAATTAAATTACTGGAGCACTATATAAGCTCAGACAAAAGGAGCAGGCTTGCTACAGCCAAGAGGGACACTTTGAAGAATGCACACAATCTGAGAGAGTAGCTGCAGATGAGAGACAGTTTGAAGATGGCCATTGAAAGCAGACTCTTGCTCCAGAGAAGCTGAGAGAGGACGAATATCCCAAGTGCAACTAGGAGTTACATTTTTGAGGAACTGCAGCCTAGAGAGGAACATCCTGGGAGAAAGCCATTTTGAAACCAGAACTTTGGAGCAGATGCCAACCACATACCTTCCCAGCTAACAGAGGTTTTCTGGACACCATTAGCCATCCTCGAGTGAAGGTACCCGATTGCTGATGTGTTATCTTGGACACTTTATGGCCTTAAGACTGTAACTGTGTAACCAAATAAACTCCCTTTTATAAAAGCCAATCCATTTCTGGTGTATTGCATTCCAGCAGCATTAGCAAACTAGAACATGAACTAACATTAATGAGGACATTTTGAGAGTGAAAAGCCGACAGCACAAGTTATCAGGAGACAGAAAGAAGGTAGGGATCAGGCATTTGATACTGAAGGACTACAGAATGCTCAGCAGGATTGAATGTATAGATCCAGAAATAGATAGCATAATACTGTGTGATGGTAGCACAATATTGTACATACACTGAACAAAGGTATCTTTCAGTAAAGCTGAAAGAGGTGGATAGGGAAGTGTATGACACCACAGATAAAGATAGATGATAAAGATTGGGACTATATTACATAGCAAAACTGGAGTGGCCAATGACTGCTACTAAGTGTACAAATACAAAAATATTTTTTATACGTGGAAGAACAAATAAAGGTCAAACATGCAGAGAGTTGAAAAAAGCATGATATTGGGTATAAAACATATTCAAAGCAAACTTCAGTCTATGGTCAACAATAACATTGTAATATACTTCCACCAAATGTAACAAAGGCAATATACCAAAGATAAATGTGTATAAGAGAGGGATATAAGGGAGGGATATGGGGTTCTTGGTAGTGGCATTGTTGTCTGGCCTATTATATTTTATTGTATGACATTAGATTTCTTTTTCTTTTTGAAATAAATTCAAAGTTATAGGAACAGTTGCAAAAACAATACTAACCCCATACAAAGAATTCCATCATACCCTGACCCCCCTCCCCTGATAATTCAATCCACCAACTTTAACATGTTGTCACATCGCTATTTCTTTCCCTCCCTCCCTCGCTATCTATCATCCATCATCTATTGCTCTGTCTTCTGAACATATGAGAGCTAGCTGCACACATCCCTGAACATACACAATAATTCACGTATACACTTCCTGTGAACAAGAACATTCTTTTATGCAATCCCATTAAGCGCAGCTAAGAAGTACAACAGGTTCAACAATGATACAAAGCTTACATTCTATATTTCCTTTACCTTATGTCTCAACTGTGTCCCTTTGAGCCACCTGTTCGCTATCCTCCAATCCCATCCAAGTTCATCCTTGGCATTCAATCATCTATTTAGACTTCCTTTTTTTTTCTTTTTTCTTTTCGGTTGTGGGAACATATATACAGCCTAAATCTTCCCATTCTACCCCCTCCCTAGCCTTCCATTAGTGGGATTAATCACCTTTAGAATGTTGTAATGCTCTTTCCCACCATCCATTACTAGAAATTTCCCTTCACCTCAAACAGCAACTCCACCCTCATTTCTTAACTCCCCATTGCACCGTCCCCCATTTCTCTTAACCTGAACTCTACAATTCATCTCTATGGTTACATTCTCTGATAGTTTCTTTGTGTTTGCTGTGGGGGTTAAAATTAACCTCTTATATCCATAAAAATTTTGTTTTTCTTTGATACCGCCTCCACTTCAGTAGGACACATAAACTATGTTCCTATACCCCCTCCATTCCCCTACCTTTATATAGTCTAAAATTATATATTTTACATTGAGTTCAAAACCACCGATTTGTCATTAGGGTTTGTGTAATTTATATCATGTAGGAAGTAAACAGTGGAGTTACAGTTCAAAAATTATTGGCTTCTATTTGTATTCCATTGTGGTTAGAGAATGTGCTTTGAGTATGTTCAATTTTTTTTTTTTTAATTTCTGGAGGCTTGTTTTATGTCCCAGCTTATGTTCCCTTCTGGAGAAAGATCCGTGATCGCTAGAGAAAAATGAGGGTCCTGGTGCTTTGGGATGTAAGGTACTATATATTTCTGTTAAAATTTTCTGTATCTCTTTCTTCTTTCTGTTGTTTCTCTGTTGGTAGGGTTCCCTTTAGAATCTGAAGTAGGGCAGGTCTTTTATTGGCAAAGTCTCTCAGGATTTGTTTGTCTGTGAAAAATTTAAGCTCTCCCTCAAATTTGAAGGAAAGTTTTGCTGGATAAAGTATTCTTGGTTGGAAATTTTTCTCTCTCAGTATTTTAAATATGTCATGCCATGGCCTCCTCACCTCCATAATGGCCACTGAGTAGTCACAAATTAGTCTTATGTTGTTTCCTTTGTATGTGGTGAATTGCTTTTCTCTTGCTGCTTTCAGAACTTGCTCCTTCTCTTCAGAATTTGAGAGTCTGATCAGAATATGTCTTGGAGTGGGTTTATTTGGATTTATTCTATTTGGAGCTCGCTGGGCATTTATGCTTTGTGTATTTATATTGTGTAGAAGGTTGGTGAAGTTTTCCCCAACAATTTCTTTGAATACTCTTTCTAGACCTTTACCCTTCTCTTCTCCTTCTGGGACACCAATGAGTCTTAAGTTTGTACAATTTATTTTATCTATCATTTCTCTGAGATCCATTTCAATTTTTTTTATTTTTTTCTCCATTCTTTCTTTTGTTCTTTCATTTTCTGTTCTGTGGACTTCTAGGACACTGAGATGTTGTTCAGCTTCCTCTAGTCTTGTGTTGTGAATATCCAGAGTCTTTTTAATTTGGCCAACAGTTTCTTTTATTTCCATAAGATCTATTTTTTTATTTAGCCTTGCAATGTCTTCTTTATGCTCTTCTAGGGTCTTCTTTATGTAGCTTATATCCTGGGCCATGGTCTTCTTGATGTCTTTTAAATCCTTTGCCATGCTTTCATTCCTCAGTTGTATTTCTTTGATTAATTCTGTGAGGAACTTCGTTTCTTCTGATAACTTGATATGTGTGTTTGGAGTTGGATTCTCCATATCATCTGGTTTTATCATATGCATTGAGATTTTCTGTTGTTTTTGGCCTCTTGGCATTTGCTCTGCTTGACAGGGTTCTTTTAATTTGTAAAAAAAAAACCTATCTAATTTTTCAGAAACTGTTTGGTGACATACACTTTCTCTAACTAACCAGCAGATGGCATCTGTGAGTCACCTATACCTCTCAAGTCAGTTCTCAACCTTGTCCCTGCGTTATATGGGGAAGCGATTCTTGTGGGGTCCAGCCAGAGAACTCAGCCTGGGTGTGTTGCTGGAGCTGTCCGCCCTGAATGCGGGGCACTTATAGGGGTGGTCAGGGAAGAACGACAGCCTCAATATTCAAATCCCGGAGATTCAAGGCCGCTGCAAGAGTCCAAGACTTCATTTCATTTCAGCCCCAGCCCCTCTCTCTCGATGTCCCACAAACTACTGGACTTGGCATACTGTCTCTGGGATCTCTGAACAGGTCCCCCCACCCAGCCATGATCCTCCAGGACCTCTGGTGAGGTAATGCTGTGCTATGTCATCAACGCATGCTGTCCGTCAAGGGAAGCCCCGGGTCGCCGGGCCAAGCTGGCTTGCTGTCAGCCTTATGCAAAAATGGCTGAATGGGGGTGTCTCCACACCCCCCTCCTCGCACAGTTCCTCCTTCTCAGCTCTGGGACACCTGGCGGGGCTCTGGGCTGTGGGCACAGCCCAAGGCAGGAGTTTATCCAGCCCTCCCAGGAGTGAGCTGCTAGCCGCAGGGATTCTTTCAGCTTCTGGCTCTCTGCTCCATTCCCCCAGCCCCAGGGATATCTGCAGCGGGCTATCTTCCAGGCCAGACACTGAGAGGCTGGCCCAGCCCCCTCTTGCTGTGTTCTACTGTGTGTTTCCCACTATCGCACCTGCAGCCGATCACACCTGCAGCCGCTCCTGGCTTTTCCCCTTTTTACTTTTTTTTTTTTATTATAAGAGCCCGTTGGTTTCCAGGTGCCAAACCCTGGTTTCTCTGGATTGCCACACAGCTGCAGGACTTTCAGCCAGCTTACTCACTTGTTTCAGAATGCAGGCTCTCAGTTTCACCAAGTATACAGCCCCTGGGAACTAGCAGATCTCATCCAGCTGGCACATCGCTGTAACCGGTATTCTGGGTCACTCTCTGGTCCTTATCTAGTGTTTTCCATGGAGGTGTTCCTTAGCCCTGTCTCACCTAGCCGCCATCTTCCATAGTATCTAGTTTTCTTTTTATTATCTTTTTATTATTTACTAAAAATCCAAAACTGTTTTTCATAGTAATCATTATGTTCAATTGCTGACTGTCATGACAAATGTACAACTATATGATGATACCATGAACAACTGATTGTTCACTGCGGGTAGTTGTATGGTATGTGACTATATCTCTATAAAATTGTAGGAAAATTATAAATATGGATTAAAATGTCAAAGAAAACACAGAGAGAGGGATGCCCCTATTTACTGTTGATGAGAAGGCAGAATGGTGTAGCCTTTCTGGAGGTTAGTGTGGTGGTTCCACAAGAAGCTAAATATGTGGGGGCCATAAGGTCCTACAACCTCATTATATACTTGGAAGATCTGAGAGCAGAGACATGAATGGACATTTGCACACTGGTGTTTATGGAGGCAGTGTTCATAATTTGCAATGGGTTGAGGTGGCCTAAGCGTATGCCGATGGAAGAACAGAATGGTGAGCTGTGGTGTATGCATGGAATGGAATATTGAGGAACTATGAGAAGGAGTGAAGCTGTGAGGCAGTCAACTAGGTGATGGATCCTGTAGACAGCATTTTCAGTGAAGTACACCAGAAACAAAGGAAAACCTTATAATAACTACAAAGTGTAAACCCAGAATTGAATCTTAAAACACAGCCTATGGGGGAATGGTTATTGTAATGGTCCCTAGATTGTAAGGTCTTACAGCAGTCAAGTCTATTCCTGAATTCTAATGGCTGTCTCCAAACTCTGAAATGCTGATCCTTTTTTGTAAAACCTGATCAGTCTCTGGAATATTGTTTATTTCTGTGAAACCAGAAACTCAGAGCTAGCACTTGACAGATATGAATGTCAGTATTAGCGCATACAGCAGCTGTTTAAAAAAAAGTGAAAAAGAATCCAGACTTCAATTAGAGACATGAATGAAGCAGATTTGCTTAAGATTGGGTAAACTGGGCCAAAGTGTAATGGTCAATATTGACTGTGTTTAAAACCTTCAACTTCCATGTGAGACCAAGAGAAGAGATGTTTATTTGGTGCAGGATCTATATTTCCTAAACAATATAACTTCTAAAGTCAGTTTGTTCAAACACCATAATTACATGCAACTTTGAATAGGAAGTGAGATATTGTAGGTTTTTATAGGTTAGAGTGAAATAACCACACATCAGAAAGTAATTTAGACAGAGAACAAAAATATGTATGCAGGGACCCCCTGAGTTGCTGGGGGAAAATGCAGAAGTGTACAACTTCCTCACTTGAATTGTTATAGATGTTTGCACAAACATTGAGGACTGACAGTTTGTTATGCTGAGCCTTCTATCTTGGGGCTTGTCCTTATTGAAGCTCATTACTGCAAAGGAGAGGCTAAAACTGCTTATAATTGTTCCTAAGTATCTACCCCTGAGTACCTCTTTGTTGCTCAGGTGTGGCCCTCTCTATCTAGCTAAGCCAACTCAGCAGGTGAACTCACTGCCCTCCTTCCTATATGGGACTCTCCCAGGGGTGTAAATCTCTCTGGCAATGCAAGATATAACTCCTGGGGATGAATCTGAACCCAGCATCATGGGATTGAGTACATCTTCTTGACCAAAAGGGGGATGTGAAATGAAATGAAATAAAATTTCACTGGCTGATAGATTTCAAATGGCATTCAGAGGTCACTTGGGTGGACATTTTTACACACTGTGTAATTAACACTTTTTATGTTTTAATGTACTAGAATAAATAGCTAGAAGTAAGTATCTGAAACTATGAAATTCCAATCCATCAGCCTTGACTCTTGAAGATGATTGTATAACAATGTAGCTTACAATGGTGACAGTGTGGTTGTGAAAACCTTGTGGATTGCACTCCCTTTTCCAGTGTATGGATAGATGAGCAGAAAATGAGTACAATAACTAAATGAAAAATAGGGTGGGATGGGGGATGATTTATGTGTTCTTTTCTACTTCTAATTTTTATTCTTATTCTTATTCTTTCTGGTGTAAAGAAATTGTTCAGAAATAGAGTGGGGTGATGAATGCATAACTATATGATGGTACTATGAACAGTTGATTGTACACCATGGATGACTTTTAGGTTTGTGAATAATCTCAATAAAATTGAATTTAGTTAAAAAAATTCATCCACATTAGAAAGAAAGTAAAACTTTCCCTACTTGCAGATGGCATGTTTGTATATATAGAAAATCTTCAGAAATCCTCAACTAAACTGTTAAAGCTATTAAAAATATTCAGCAATTGCCAGGGTACAAGAGAAACATGCAAAGATCAATAGTATTTCTCTAAAATAGTAATGAAAAATCTGAAGAATAAATCAAGAAACAGATAACATTTACAATAGCAGGTAAAAAAAATCACATATCTCGGAATAAATTTAAACAAGGGTATAAAGGATTATGCAGAGAAGACTACAAAACATTGCTGAAAGAAATCAAAGAAGACCAAAATAAATGGAAGGACATTCTGTGTTCATGAATTGGAAAGCTAAATATTGTGAAGATACCTACTCTACTCAAAGTGATTTATGGATTTTATGCCATTGCAATAAAATTCAAACAGGCTTCTGTGCAGAAATGCAAAAATCAAGAATAAAATTTACATGAAAGTTTAATGGACCCTTAATAGCCACAACCCTCTTGAAAAGGAACAAACTTGGAGGACTCACACTTCTCATTTTTAAAACTTATTACTAAGTTACAGTAACCAAAGATAATGTTACTGGCACAAAGATAGATATATAGTCCAATGGAATTGAATCAAAAGTTCAGAAATAAAGCATATCATCTATGGGAAACATTTCATATGAGGGTGCCTAGTCCATTCAATTGGGAAAGAATAGTTTGTTCAACAAATAGTGTTAGGAGTACAGGTTAGCCATATGCAAAATAATGAAGGTGTACCCCTATACCATACAATATGCAAAAATTAGCTCAAAATTGGTGAAAGATTTAAATATAAGAACCAAAACTAAAACAAATTCTAGAAGAATTTCCAAATTGTCCAAAGGAGCAATACAAATGGTCAATATGCACAACAAAAATGCTCTACATCATTAGCCATTATGGAATGCAAATCAAAACCTCACTTTGATAACATTTCACACCCAGTAGAATAGCTACTTAAAAAACAACAGAAAGTAACAAGTTTGGGTGGTCTGTAGAGAAATAGGAACACTTGCTCTTTGTTGGGAATGTAAAACAGTGCAGAAAAGGTAGAAAAGGTTTACTCCTTCCTCAGGAAGTTACATATAGAATTACCATACCACTGGCAATCCCATTTCTAGATATATACCTCAGGAACTGAAAGCAGGGACTTGAAAAGATATTTTCACACTGATGTTCAAAGTAGCATTATTCACAATTGCCACAACATGAAAGCAACCCAAGTGTTCATCAACAGATAAATGGATAAACAAAATGTGGTATTTCCACACAATGGAATAGTTTTCAGTCATAAAAAGGATAAAGTTCAGGTACATGCCACAGCATGAATGAACCTTGGGGAAAATATGTTAAGTGAAAGAAGGCAGACACAAAAGACAAATATTCCATTGTCTCAATGCTACATACTTCTTATAGTAAGCAAATTCATAGAGTCAGAAACTGGAACACAGGTTAACAGGGGCCAGGGTATGGATAGGAAATGAGGAGTTAATTCTTAATTTGTACAGAATGTCTGTGGTGATGGAAAAATTTTGGTAATGAAAGGTAGTGATGGTAGCACAACATTGTGATTGTAATTAACTCTATTATATATTTGTATGTTGTTAAAAGGGATAGTTTTAAATTGAATATATGTTATTAGAATACATCCATTTTATAAAATACAGCATGGTGCAACACAAACTGTGAACCATAATGTAAACTATGAACAATAGCTAATCATATAATTATAATAATATTGTTTCATCTCTTAACAGAGGTGCCACACTAATTCAAAGTGTTAATACTAGGGAAATCTGTCCTTGTAAGAGGCAGTATAAGGGGACTCTATTTTCTGCATGAGTTTTCTGTAAACCTATAACTTCTCTAAAAAAAATGCTATTTCAATTTTTAAAACATTAGTCACATTGGTATTAATAATTGACTGGAAGAGAACAATTTAACAACAAATGAACATAAATGAAGAATGCAGATTCCTTCTTTGTTCATCAAAAATGACTGAATGCTTCTACTCGCCAGTACTCTATTGACTTTTCAATCACTTCCATGTTTTCTTCCAACTTTAATGTGATGCACAGTCCAAGTCTCGTCATTAGGGTGGGCAGAATCCCAAACAATGTCTGCCAGTAGAAGACCCATGTGTTATCACAATGCACTGATGTGCCAAAGGGGACTGATGTCGATCACTGGCTCAGGCTATAATGCAATTGAATAGACAGGAAAATGAGGGAGGAATATCTAGGCATTAACCATGACTCCTAAAATAAATATCCAAAGTCTCCAGGAGTCAATTCTCTCTGAGTCCTACACCAATAGCTAATACAGGGGTTGGGGAGTGTTTCAGTTTGCTAAAGCTGCCTAAATGCAATATACCATAAATGGGTTGGCTTTTAGCATGGGAATTTATTAGTTTACAAATTTACAACTCTAAGTGCATGAAAATGTCCAAATTAAGTCATCAAGAGAAAGATACCTTGTCTAAAGAAAGGCTGCTGGCATCTGGGGTTCCTCTGTCACATGGGAAGGCATATGGCTGGCATCTGCTGGACCTCTGCTACTGGGATTTGTTGCTTTCAGCTCCTTCTTTCAGTGGATTTCTCTCTTGGCTCCTCCAAGGGCTTTTCTTCTCTGAGCAATATGGGTGTTTCTTTCTTTTATCTTCATAAAGGACTCCAGTAAAATGTTTAAGAACCACCTTGAATGGGCTGGGTCACATCACAATTGAAATAAGTTAAACAAAATGTCCCACCCACAATAAATCTACACATACAGGGATGGATTAAGAGAACATAGTCTTTTCTGGTGTACCTAACAGCTCCAAACTAGGACAGGGAGGGACTGCCAATCACACATATACCTTTAGGACCTGGTCATTTTTAAGGTCTCTGATCTCTGGGGATGCCTGTAGCCCAAAGAGGGGAAGTGAAAACATAGGCCAGATACAGAAGTGATCCTATTTGGGTTGTATGGGTAGCAGCTGCTCATCTTTGGTACCTTTTGCAATGTATTATTTATGCACATGGATAGTGGATTCAAGACTGTCTAGGTACAAATCCCAGCTCCATGCTTTACCAGCTGTGCAATGTTAAGTATATTACTTAACATCTCTGTGTCCCACCTTCCTTGTAAATAAAATTGGAAAATAGCATATACTTTTCTCAGCAGGTCATAGTGTTTTCTATACCAGGCCTTGAATATCTTATAAATAGTAGCTTATTTAATTCATCTAATGAATGTTAAAATCACTGAAACAAGATAGAGAGTTTTCATAGTTGCTTCTGCGATTTCTGAGCTGTCTGATTTTGGGAGAGTTATCTAATCTCCCTGAGGTACAGTTTCTTCATCAGGTAATAGGGAATAAATACCTTCTCAATTATGATATTATGAAGATTAAATGAGATGATGTATATACAGCACTTAGGATAAGTGCAAAATAAATGAGAGTTCTATATTTTAATGCAATTTTATTGAGATACATTCACATACCATACAATCATCCAAAGTGTACAATCAATTGTTCACAGCACCATCATATAGTCATGCATTCATCACCCAATCTATTTTCTGAACATTTTCCTTGCACAAGAAAAAATGAAAATAAGAGTAAAAAATAAAGGTAAAAAAGAACTGCCAAATCATCCCCCCATCCCACTCTATTTTTCATTTAGTGTTTTGTCCCCATTTTTCAACTCATCCATCCATACACTGGATAAAGGGAGTGTGATCCACAAGGCTTTCACAATCACGGTGTCACCCCTTGCAAGCTACATTACTATAAAATCATCTCAAGAGTCATGGCTACTGGGTTGCAGTTTGATAGTTTCAGGAATTTACTTCTAGCTATTAAAATGCATTAAAACCTAAAAAGGGTTATGTATATAGTGCATAAGATTGCCTACCAGAGTGAACTCTCAGCTCCATTTCAAATCTGTCAGCCACTGAAACTTTATTTTGTTTCATTTTGCAACCTCCTTTTGGTCAAGATGTTCTCAATCCCATGATGTCAGGTCCAGATTCATCCCCGGGAGGCATATCCCATGTTGCCAGGAAGATTTACACCCCTGGGTGTCACATCCCAGGTAGGGGGGAAGCAGTGTGTTCACCTGCTGAGTTGGCTTACCTAGAGAGGAGAGGGCCATACCTGAACAACAAAGAGGTATTCAGGGAAAGACAGTTAGGCACAATTATAAGCAGGTTTAGCCTCTCCTTTGCAGTAACAAGCTTCATAAGGGCAAATCTCATAATAGAGGGCTCGGGACATCAAACCACAAGTCCTCAATGTTTGTGAGAATATCAGCAACAATCCAGGTGAGAAAGCCCAACATCTCTGCATTTTCCCCCAGCTCCTCAGGGAGGGGGGCTGCATATATATTTTTATTCTCTGTCCAAATTACTTTGGGATGTGTTGCTAGTTCACACTAACCTAGGAAACCTACCATGTCTCATTTCCTATTAAAACTTCCATGTAATTATGGTATTTGAACAAACTCTATGAGTTAAATTGTTTAGAAAATATAGATCTTGCACCAACTAAACATCTCTTACCTTGGTCTCACGTGGAATTTGAATATTTAAAATGTCTTCAGCATTGTCCTTTACCCTTCAGCCTGATTTACCCTAGTCCTAACCACATATGCTTCTTTCATATTTCTAGTTGAAATCTGGACACATTTTCAGCTTTTTTTAACAGTTGCTATATGTGCTAATACTGACATTCATATCTGCTGTGTTCTAGCTCCAAGTTTCAGGTGTCTCACAGATACCCAAAGTTCCAGGAATCAATCAGATTATACAACAAAGGGATCATCATCTCATAATCTGGAGACAGCCATTAAAATTCGGAAATAGATGTGACTGCTGTAAGTGCTTACAATCTAGGGACCATTACAATAAGTGTTCCCCTGATAAGCTGTGCTCTAAGGTTCAATACTGAGTTTACATATTGTAGTTAGTCCATATTGGTGAGGCATTATAGTGTTTGCCTTTGTTTCTGGAGTGGTTCACTCAAAATGCTGTCTACAGGTTCCATTCACCTTGGACCCTGTCTCACAGCATCAGTCCTTCTCACAGTTGCTGAACATTCCATTGTATGCACACACAACTGTTCACCATTCTGTTCCTCAGTCGATGCACCCTTAGACCACTTCCACCCATTGCAAATCATGCATACTCTCTCAATAAACAGCAGTGTGCAAGTGTTCATTCATGTCCCTGCTCTTAGATCCTCTAAGTAAATGTCCCTTAATGAGGTTGCAGGACCTTATGGCACCCACATACATAGCTTTGTTTGGAACCACCCCACTGTCTTCCAGACAGGCTATACCATTCTGCCTCCTAAACAACAGTAAATATGTACATCCCTCTCTCCATGTTTTCTCCAGTACTTTTATCCCTTTTTATATTTTTCCATATAATTTTATAGAGCTATATTCACATACCATATAATTATTGACAGTGCACAGCCCGTTGTTCATGGTATAATCTTGCAGCTGTGCATTTATCACCACAGTCAGCACTTGAACATATAGATTACTATGAAAAAAAGTTTTTTAACAACCAGTAAAAAAGCTAATGAAAAGAAAAATAAGATATCATACAATAAAATATAATAGGTTCAGACAACAACACCACTACCAAGAATCCTAAACCCTCCCTTATATACCCCTCTCAAACACATTTAGCTTTGGTATATTGCCTTTGTTACAATTAATGGAAGCATATTACAATGTTACTGTTGACCATAGACTCCAGTTTGCTTTGATTATATTTTTCCCCAATACCATCCCCTTTCCAACACTCTGAATGGTTGACATTCATCTGTTCTCCCATATACAAGAACAGTTATTTTTTATATATTTTAATGATATATTTAATGGCATACCATTCATAGCATTTCATTAAAGGAAACACAGATTACAAAATAGGATAAATAATATCCCAGTTTTATAAAAACATGCACATATATTTTTATAAAACACATTTATAATATGTAAAGAAATAGAGGAAAAAGATTGGGATAATAGACACTAAAATGTAAACACAAATTATCACTGGATGGAGGAATTTGGGTTGAATTTTATTTTCTTCATCCTTCTATTTTTTTTATTTTTAAGCAATTTTATTGAGATATATTCACATATCGTACAATCCATCCAAAGGGTATAGTCAGTGGTTCACTGTATGATCACGTAGTTGTGCATTCCTCACCACAATCACTTCTTTTTTTTTTTTTTTCTTTTTTTGGCTGTCTGACACTGTTTTTTTTTTTAATAATAAATTTTATTTTGAAATAAGTTCAATCTTACAGGAACAGTTGCAAAAACAGTACAAACCCCATACTTAGAACTCCATCATACCACGACCCCCCTCCCCTGATACCCCAATACATCACTTTTAAGATCCTGTCACACCACTGTCTTTTTATTTCCCTCCCTCTCTCCCTCCCTCCCTCCTTCCGTAACACCCATAATCTATTGCTCTGTCCTCTGAACATATGAGAGCAAGCTGCACATATCTTGAACAAACAATATAATTCACATATACCTTTCTCATGGACAAGAACATTATTTTATGCAATCTCATTAAACACAGCTAAGAAGTTCAAGAAATTCAACATTGATATAAAGCTTACATTTCTATATTTCCTTTTTTTTCTTGTGTCTCATCTGTGTCCCTTTGAGCCTCCTCTCTTCTGACCTCAGATCCCATCCAGGATCATCCTTGGCATTTAATTGTCATCTATTTAGACTGTCTTATTTTTTTTTCAATTGTGGAAAGATACATATAGCCTAAATCTTCCTATTCCACCTCTCCCTAGCATTCCATTAGTGAGATTAATCACATTTAGAATGTTGCAATGCTATAACCTTCCAACCATTCATTTCTAGAAGTTTCCCTTCACCCCAAACAAAAACCCTACTCTGATTTCTTAACTCCTCATTGCCCCTTCCCCCACTTCTTGGAACCCCTACTCTACTTTTCATCTCTTTGGTCATATTCTCTGATACTCTCTTTGTGTTTACTATGGGGCTTAAATTTAACATCTTTAATCTATAACAATCTTGTTTTTCTTTGATACCAACTTAACTTCAATACGACATGTAAACTGTGTTCCTATACTCCTCCATTCCCCCACCTTTATGTAGTTCTTGTCAAAAATTGCATATTTTACGTTGAGTCCAAAACCACTTATTTATCATTACAGTTTATGTATTTTAGATCCTGTAGAAAGAAAATAGTGGAGTTATAAATCAATACAGTAGTATTGGTCTTTATATTTACCCTGTGATCTTTACTGGAAATCTTTATTTCTTTATGTGGTTTCAGTAAACTGTTTAGTGTCCCTTCCTTTCAGCCTGCACAATTCCCTTTATCATTTCTTATAGGACTGATCTACTGGTGATGAAGTCCCTCAGCTTTTGATTATCTGGGAACATTTTCATCTCCCGCTCACTTTTATCCTTCAGGTGTTTGTGAATTCTCCAAGTCTCTGATGGTTATTGACTTCTGTTTGTATTCCATTGTGGTCAGAGAATGTGCTTTCAACAAATTCATTTTTTTATTTTTTATTTTATTAAGGCTTGTTTCTATGTTCCCTCATACAGTCCATTCTGGAGAAAGATCCATGATCACTAGTGAAGAATGTGCGTCCCAGTGACCTGGATGTAATATTCTATATATGTCTGTTAAAAGTCTCTATATCTCTCTCTCATTTCTTTGTTTCTCTTTCAGTAGAGCTCATGTTAGCATCTGAAGTAGGGCAGGTCTTTTATTAGCAAACTCTCTCAGCATTTGTCTGTGACAAATTTAAGCTCTCCCTCAAATTTGAAGGAGAGTTCTGCTGGATAAAGTATTCTTGGTTGGGAGGTGGGGCAAGATGGCGGACTGGTGAGCTGTATGTTTTAGTTACTCCTCCAGGAAAGTAGGTAGAAAGCCAGGAACTGCGTGGACTGGACACCACAGAGCAATCTGACTTTGGGCACACTTCATACAACACTCATGAAAATGTGGAACTGCTGAGATCAGCAAAATCTGTAAGTTATTGAGGCCAGGGGACCCGCGACCCTCCCTGCCAGGCTCAGTTCCATGGGAGGAGGGGCTATCAGCTCCGGGAAGGAGAAGGGAGAACTGCAGTGGCAGCCCTTATCGGAAACTCATTCTACTGATCCAAACTCCAACCATAGATAGACGGAGACCAGACACCAGAGAATCTGAGAGCAGCCAGCCCAGCAGAGAGGAGACAGGCATAGAAAAAAAACAACATGAAAAACTCCAAAATAAAAGCGGAGGATTTTTGGAGTTCTGGTGAACATAGAAAGGGGAAGGGCAGAGCTCAGGCCCGAGCTCAGGCCCTGAGGCGCATATGCAAATCAAGAAGAAAAGCTGATCTCTCTGCCCTGTGGACCTTTCCTTAATGGCCCTGGTTGCTTTGTCTCTTAGCATTTCAATAACCCATTAGATCTCTGAGGAGGGCCCCCTTTTTTCTTTTTCTAATCCTTTTTTTCTTTTTCTAAAACAATTACTCTAAGAAGCCCAATACAGAAAGCTTCAAAAACTTGCAATTTGCACAGGTCAAGACAAGAGCAGAACTAAGAGGGCTCTGAGACAAAAGGCAATAATCCAGTGGCTGAGAAAATTAACTAAACACAACTTCCCAAGAAAAGGGGGGTGTCCGCTCACAGCCATCATCCTGGTGGACAGGAAACACCCCTGCCCATCGCCAGCCCCATAGTCCAGAGCTGCCCCAGACAACCCAGTGTGACGGAAGTGCTTCAAATAACAGGCACACACCACAAAACTGGGCATGGACATTAGCCTTCCCTGCAACCTCAGCTGATTGTCCCAGAGTTGGGAAGGTAGAGCAGTGTGAATTAACAAAGCCCCATTCAGCCATCATTTCAGCAGACTGGGAGCCTCCCTACACAGCCCAGCAGCCCATAACTGCTGTGACAGCACAGTCATCCCTCAACAGAGGATCCGGGGTGCACAGCCTGGAAGAGGGGCCCACTTGCAAGTCTCAGGGGACATACTCCAATACCAAGGACTTGTGGGTCAGTGACAGAGACAAACTGTGGCAGGACTGAACTGAAGGATTAGACTATTGCAGCAGCTTTAAAACTCTAGGAACACCAAGGAGATATGATTATTAGGGCCACCCCCTTCTCCCTGACTGCCCAGAAACAAGCCCCATATACAGGGCTGGCAACACCAACTACACACGCAAGCTTGGTACACCAATTGGACCCCACAAGACTCACTCCCCCACTCACCAAAAAGGTTAAGCAGGGGAGAACTGGCTTGTGGACAACAGGTGGCTCGTGGACGCCACCTGCTGGTTAGTTAGAGAAAGTGTACTCCACAAAGCTGTAGATCTGATAAATTAGAGATAAGGAATTCAATTGGTCTACAAATCCTAAAAGAACCCTATCAAGTTCAGCAAATGCCACGAGGCCAAAAACAACAGAAAATTATACAGCATATGAAAAAACCAGACGATATGGATAACCCAAGCCCAAGCACCCAAATCAAAAGACCAGAAGAGACACAGCACCTAGAGCAGCTACTCAAAGAACTAAAGATGAACAATGAGACCATAGTATAGGATACAAAGAAAATCAAGAAGACCCTAGAAGAGCATAAAGAAGACATTACAAGACTAAATAAAAAAATGGATGATCTTATGGAAATTAAAGAAACTGTTGACCAAATTAAAAAGATTCTGGACACTCATAGTAAAGACTAGAGGAAGTTGAACAATGAATCAGTGACCTGGAAGATGACAGAATGGAAAATGAAAGCATAAAAGAAACAATGGGGAAAAAATTGAAAAAATCGAAACGGACCTCAGGGATATGATAGATGATATGAAACGTCTGAATATAAGACTCATTGGTGTCCCAGAAGGGGAAGAAAAGGGTAAAGGTCCAGGAAGAGTATTCAAAGAAATTGTTGGGGAAAACTTCCCAAATCTTCTAAACAACATAAATACACAAATCATAAATGCTCAGCGAACTCCAAATAGAATAAATCCAAACAAACCCAGTCCAAGACATATGCTGATCACACTGTCAAACACAGAAGAGAAGGAGCAAGTTCTGAAAGCAGCAAGAGAAAAGCAATTCACCACATACAAAGGAAACAGCATAAGACTATGTAGTGACTACTCAGCAGCCACCAGGGAGGAGAGAAGACAGTGGCACAATATATTTAAAATTCTGAGTGAGAAAATTACCAGCCAAGAACACATTAACCAGCAAAGCTCTCCTTCAAATTTGAGGGAGAGCTTAAATTTTTCACAGACAAACAAATGCTGAGAGAATTTGCTAACAAGAGACCTGCCCTACTGGAGATACTAAAGGGACCCCTACAGACAGAAACAAAGAAAGGAGAGAGAGACATGGAGAAAGGTTCAGTACTAAAGAGATTCAGTATGGGTACATTAAAGGATATTAATAGACAGATGGAAAAATATATATGACAAACATAAACCAAAGGATAAGATGGGTGATTCAAGAAATGCCTTCACGGTTATAACATTGAATGTAAATGGATTAAACTCCCCAATTAAAAGATATAGATTCGCAGAATGGATCAAAAAAAATGAACCATCAATATGTTGCATACAAGAGACTCATCTTAGACACAGGGACACAAAGAAACTGAAAGTGAAAGGATGGAAAAAAATATTTCATGCAAGCTACAGCCAAAAGAAAGCGGGTGTAGCAATATTAATCTCAGATAAAATAGACTTCAAATGCAGGGATGTTTTGAGAGACAAAGAAGGCCACTACATACTAATAAAAGGGGCAATTCAGCAAGAAGAAATAACAATCGTAAATATCTATGCACCCAATCAAGGTGCCACAAAATACATGAGAGAAACACTGGCAAAACTAAAGGAAGCAATTGATGTTTCCACAATAATTGTGGGAGACTTCAACACATCACTCTCTCCTATAGATAGATCAACCAGACAGAAGACCAATAAGGAAATTGAAAACCTAAACAATCTGATAAATGAATTAGATTTAACAGACATATACAGGACATTACATCCCAAATCACCAGGATACACATACTTTTCTAGTGCTCATGGAACTTTCTCCAGAATAGATCATATGCTGGGACATAAAACAAGCCTCAATGAATTTAAAAAGATTGAAATTATTCAAAGCACATTCTCTGACCACAATGGAATACAATTACAAGACAATAACCATCAGAGACTTAGAAAATTCACAAATACCTGGAGGTTAAACAACACACTCCTAAACAATCAGTGGGTTAAAGAAGAAATAGCAAGAGAAATTGCTAAATATATAGAGACGAATGAAAATGAGAACACAACATACCAAAACCGATGGGATGCAGCAAAAGCAGTGCTGAGGGGGAAATTTATAGCACTAAATGCATATATTAAAAAGGAAGAAAGAGCCAAAATCAAAGAACTAATGGATCAACTGAAGAAGCTAGAAAATGAACAGCAAACCAATCCTAAACCAAGTAGAAGAAAAGAAATAACAAGGATTAAAGCAGAAATAAATGACATAGAGAACAAAAAAACAATAGAGGATAAATATCACCAAAAGTTGGTTCTTTGAGAAGATCAACAAGATTGCAAGCCCCTAGCTAGACTGACAAAATCAAAAAGAGAGGAGACCCATATAAACAGAATAATGAATGAAAAAGGTGACATAACTGCAGATCCTGAAGAAATTAAAAAAATTATAAGAGGATACTATGAACAACTGTATGGCAATAAACTGGATAATGTAGAGGAAATGGACAATTTCCTGGAACCATATGAACAACCTAGACTGACCAGAGAAGAAATAGAAGACCTCAATCAACCCATCACAAGCAAAGAGATCCAATCAGTCATCAAAAAAATCTTCCCACAAATAAATGCCCAGGGCCAGATGGCTTCAAAGGGGAATTCTACCAAACTTTCCAGAAAGAACTGACACCAATCTTGCTCAAACTCTTCCAAAACATTGAAGAAAATAGAAAACTACCTAACTCATTTTATGAAGCTAACATCAATCTAATACCAAAACCAGGCAAAGATGCTACAAAAAAGGAAAACTACCGGCCAATCTCCCTAATGAATATAGATGCAAAAATCCTCGACAAAATACTTGCAAATCGAATCCAAAGACACATTAAAAAAATCATACACCATGACCAAGTGGGGTTTATTCCAGGCATGCAAGGATGGTTCAACATAAGAAAATCAATCAATGTATTACAAGTCAAAACGGAAAAATCACTTGATCATCTCAATAGATGCTGAAAAAGCATTTGACAAAATCCAACATCCCTTTTTGATAAAAACACTTCAAAAGGTAGGAATTGAAGGAAACTTCCTCAACATCATAAAGAGCATATATGAAAAACCCACAGCCAGCATAGTACTCAATGGTGGGAGACTGAAAGCCTTGTCTCCACGATCAGGAACAAGACAAGGATGCCCGCTGTCACCTCTGTTATTCAACACTGTGCTGGAAGTGCTAGCCAGGGCAATCCGGCAAGACAAAGAAATAAAAGGCATCCAAATTGGAAAAGAAGAAGTAAAACTGTCATTGTTTGCAGATGATATGATCTTATATCTAGAAAACCCTGAGAAATCGAAGATACGCTACTAGAGCTAATAAACAAATTTAGCAAAGTAGCGGGATACAAGATTAATGCACATAAGTCAGTAATGTTTCTATATGCTAGAAATGAACAAACTGAAGAGACACTCAAGAAAAAGATACCATTTTCAATAGCAACTAAAAAAATCAAGTACCTAGGAATAAACTTAACCAAAGATGTAAAAGACCTATACAAAGAAAACTACATAACACTACTAAAAGAAATAGAAGGGGACCTTAAAAGATGGAAAAATATTCCATGTTCATGGATAGGAAGACTAAATGTCATTAAGATGTCAATTCTACCCAAACTAATCTACAGATTCAATGCAATCCCAATCAAAATTTCAACAATCTACTTTGCAGACTTGGAAAAGCTAGTTATCAAATTTATTTGGAAAGGGAAGATGCCTCGAATTGCTAGAGACACTCTAAAAAAGAAAAACGTAGTGGGAGGACTTTCACTCCCTGACTTTGAAGCTTATTATAAAGCCACAGTTGCCAAAACAGCATGGTACTGGCACAAAGATAGACATATAGATCAATGGAATCGAATTGAGAATTCAGAGATAGACCCCCAGATCTATGGCCGACTGATCTTTGATAAGGCCCCTAAAGTCACTGAACTGAGTCATAATGGTCTTTTCAACAAATGGGGCTGGGAGAGTTGGATATCCATATCCAAAAGAATAAAAGAGGACCCCTACCTCACCCCCTACACAAAAATTAACTCAAAATGGACCAATATAAAAGAAAGTACCATAAAACTCCTTGAAGATAATGTAGGAAAACATCTTCAAGACCTTGTATTAGGAGGACACTTCCTAGACTTTACACCCAAAGCACAAGCAACAAAAGAGAAAATAGAGAAATGGGAACTCCTCAAAGTTAGAAGTTTCTGCACCTCAAAGGAATTTCTCAGAAAGGTAAAGAGGCAGCCAACTCAATGGGAAAAAATTTTTGGAAACCACGTATCTGACAAAAGACTGATATCTTGCATATATAAAGAAATCCTACAACTCAATGACAATAGTACAGACGGCCCAATTATAAAATGGGCCAAAGATATGAGAAGACAGTTCTCTGAACAGGAAATACAAATGGCCAAGAAACACATGAAAAAATGTTCAGCTTCACTAGCTATTAGAGAGATGCAAATTAAGACCACAATGAGATACCATCTAACACCGGTTAGAATGGCTGCCATTAAACAAACAGGAAACTACAAATTCTGGAGGGGATGTGGAGAAATTGGAACTCTTATTCATTGTTGGTGGGACTGTATAATGGTTCAGCCACTCTGGAAGTCAGTCTGGCAGTTCCTTAGAAAACTAGATATAGAGTTACCATTCGATCCAGCGATTGCACTTCTCGGTATATACCCGGAAGATCGGAAAGCAGTGACATGAACAGATATCTGCACGCCAATGTTCATAGCAGCATTATTCACAATTGCCAAGAGATGGAAACAACCCAAATGTCCTTCAACAGATGAGTGGATAAATAAAATGTGGTATATACACACGATGGAATACTATGCGGCAGTAAGAAGGAACGATCTCGTGAAACATATGACAACATGGATAAACCTTGAAGACATAAGGCTGAGTGAAATAAGCCAGGCACAAAAAGAGAAATATTATATGCTACCACTAATGTGAACTTTGAAAAATGTAAAACAAATGGTTTATAATGTAGAATGTAGGGGAACTGGCAATAGAGAGCAATTAAGGAAGGGGGAACAATAATCCAAGAAGAACAGATAAGCTATTTAACGTTCTGGGGATGCCCAGGAATGACTATGGTCTGTTAATTTCTGATGGATATAGTAGGAGCAAGTTCACAGAAATGTTGCTATATTAGGTAACTTTCTTGGGGTAAAGTAGGAACATGTTGGAAGTTAAGCAGTTATCTTAGGTTAGTTGTCTTTTTCTTACTCCCTTGTTATGGTCTCTTTGAAATGTTCTTTTAGTGTATGTTTGTTTTCTTTTTAACTTTTTTTTCATACAGTTGATTTAAAAAAGAAGGGAAAGTAAAAAAAAAAAAAAGAAAAACAAGGAAAAAAAAGGTGTAGTGCCCCCTTGAGGAACCTGTGGAGAATGCAGGGGTATTCGCCTACCCCACCTCGATGGTTGCTAAGATGACCACAGACATAGGGGACTGGTGGTTTGATGGGTTGAGCCCTCTACCATAAGTTTTACCCTTGGGAAGACGGTTGCTGCAAAGGAGAGGCTAGGCCTCCTTATGGTTGTGCCTAAGAGCCTCCTCCCGAATGCCTCTTTGTTGCTCAGATGTGGCCCTCTCTTTCTGGCTAAGCCAACTTGAAAGGTGAAATCACTGCCCTCCCCCCTACGTGGGATCAGACACCCAGGGAAGTGAATCTCCCTGGCAACGTGGAATATGACTCCCGGGGAGGAATGTAGACCCGGCATCGTGGGACGGAAAACATCTTCTTGACCAAAAGGGGGATGTGAAAGGAAATGAAATAAGTTTCAGTGGCAGAGAGAATCCAAAAGGAGCCAAGAGGTCACTCTGGTGGGCACTCTTACGCACACTTTAGACACCCCTTTTTAGATTCCAAAGAATTGGGGTAGCTGGTGGTGGATACCTGAAACTATCAAACTACAACCCAGAACCCATGAATCTCGAAGACAGTTGTATAAAAATGTAGCTTATGAGGGGTGACAATGGGATTGGGAAAGCCATAAGGACCACACTCCACTTTGTCTAGTTTATGGATGGATGAGTAGGAAAATAGGGGAAGGAAAGAAACAGACAAAGGTACCCAGTGTTCTTTTTTACTTCAATTGCTCTTTTTCACTCTAATTATTATTCTTGTTATTTTTGTGTGTGTGCTAATGAAGGTGTCAGGGATTGATTTAGGTGATGAATGTACCACTATGTAATGGTACTGTAAACAATCTGAAGTACGATTTGTTTTGTATGACTGCGTGGTATGTAAATATATCTCAATAAAATGAAGATTTAAAAAAAAAAAAATGAGGGGGAGATGAAAACATTCCCAGATAATCAAAAGGTGAGGGACTTCATTACCAGTAGATCAGTCCTATAAGAAATGCTAAAGGGAATCATGCAGGCTGAAAGGGACACTACACAATTGACTGAAACCCCAAGAAGAAATAAAGATTTCCAGTAAAGATCACATGATAAATACAAATACCAATACTACTGTATTTTTGATTTGTAGCTCCACTATTTACTTCCTACAGGATCTAAAATTCAAAAAGCATAATGATAAATCAGTGGTTTTGGACTCAATGTAAAATAGGTAATTTTTGACAAGAACTACATAAAGGTAGGGAAATAGAGGAATATAGGAACATAGTTTATGTGTCCTATTGAAGTTAAGTTGGTATCAAAGAAAACAAGATTGTTGTGGACTTAAGATGTTAAATTTAAGCACCACGGTAAACACAAAGAAAGTATCAGAGAATATGATCATAGAGAAGAAAACTAGAACATGGGCTATGAGAAGCAGGGGAAGGGGCAATGGGGAGTTAATAAGAAATGAGTGTAGGTTTTCTGTTGGAGATAAAGGGAAATTTCTAGTAATGGATGGTGGGAAGGTGATGGCATTGCAACACTATGAATGTGATTAATCCCACTAAATGGAATGCTTGAGAGGGGTTGGAATGGGAAGATTTATGCTGTATATATGCTTCCACAATTGAAAAAAAAGACAGTCTAAATAGATAATGACAATTAAATGCCATGGATGATCATGGATGAGATCTAAGAATAGAGGAGAAAAGGCTCAAAAGGACACAAATGGGACATAAGGAAAAAAAATGAAACATAGAATGTAGGCTTTATATCTATGTTAAATTTCTTGCACTTCGTAATTACACTTAATGTGATTACATAAATGAATATTTTTATTCATTGGAAATGTATATTTGAATTATATTATTTGTTCAAGGATGTGTGCAACTTGCTCTTGTATGTTCAGAAGACAGAGCAATAGATGATGGATGATAGACAGGGAGGGAGGGAAAGAAAGAAATGGTAAAGTGACAAAATATTAAAGTTGGTAGATTAGGCTATCAGTGGAGAGGTGTTTGGGGTATGCTGGAGTTCTGTGTATGGGGTTTGTATTATTTTTGCAACTGTTCCTGTAAGTTTGAATTTATTTCAAAATAAAAATTAAAAAAAAAAAGTACTGGATGTTGGGAAGGAAAAATATCCACTATGTTTTACAAGTCATACTCTCCCTTATAAATGGGGAAGAAATCATAGACAATATCAGTCTCCTTTAGTCAGTATTATCCTCAGTGGTTTTCAATTGTACACATGCACATGCACACACACACACATACACACAGAGACGGAAGACAACATCCTTCATAGCTATGGAGAGAAAGACCTTAAAGCAGTTATCTTGAACATAAGATCATATTTCATTCCTTCAACTTTCATTTCCAGTCAAGATGGAGTAACAGTAACCAGATTTACACTCCTGCCTTAATCAACAAAAAAAGCTGAGAGACTATATAAAACACATGTATTTAAAATACTGGATATCAGGCAACAAAGGACAATGATCCCTCAGAGTTGGGAGACAAATTAGGTGAACCTTACAATTGCCCCAGCTTACTGTCTTGAGAGAGAATTTCCAGGCCACAGAAAAAGAAGGGGAAACACAGGCAGTCTAGAAAACTCCCTATGTAGAAAAAATGGAGCTGAGAATTCAGGTACACCAAGTTGGCTTGAGTTCATAAGACAATACCAGAGAGGAGAAAGCTACAGAGAAAGAACCCAGGAGAGCTGCAGAGGGTCTCCTATGAGTATTCAGCAGGGTGCTCATCAGTGCATGCATGCAAGGAAACTACTGGAGTAATTACTATATTAGAAGATTACAAAGAATGGTATACAGTGCTCACACAGGACTAGAATTAGTGCCTGTTCCCAATAGTGAGATTGTAAAATTTCATAATTCATAGGGAATAAGGTTCTCAGAAAGACTCAGTAGTGGGGAATAATAAGTCTAGAGCTTAGGATCCAGACTAAATGTTACTCTTGTCCTGCCTAACAAACCTTAAAACCAAGACCTGAAATGATCCAACCCTTTCCATGTAACTTAACTGTGGCCCAGAATAAAGTTAAAGAATGTTTACAGGAATACAAAAATATTCAGTATCCCAAAAGGTAAAATTCATATTTGGCATCCAATAAAAAATTACCAAGCATGAAAAAAGCAACAAAAATATGTGCCATAAGGAGAAAAAACAATCAAAACTGATCCTGACATAGGGGATCTCTGGAGGATTTAAATTTCTGAAGAATAAACATAGTGAGTGAAACTTTTATAGAGTTACAGATAGGGACCTGGGTATTCTTAGGGTTTGGGGGATTACTGTTGAATTGGGCTTATCATACTATAGCCACCTGGCATATCTAGCTGAAGCTTGCATAGGTGTAACCTCCAGGACAGCCTCTCAACTCTATGCCAGCTAAGAACCAAAACCCAGAGGCAAGAGTCTCTTCAGGAACGTCAACCAAATGCATCCCCCTTTCCCATGAAGTTGACACTCCTTTGCAACATGAACAAGTGGTAGTGGTCACTGCCTAGACATCCCTGAAGATCAGGAAAGCAATTAAACTAGAAGAAGGGGTAACAACAGACAAGAGAGAACTTAACAAAGATTATGAATACTGAATCTCTATATACTTTTCTTTTTCTTAGTTGCTAGGGCATTAGAATAGCTAGAAGGAAAGAATTTAAATGGTGGAACTGTAACCCATAACATTCTTTGAAATTTTCTATATAGCTACTTGTTAAATTTTAATTTGAAAGTTATCACCTCTTTGTATATGTGTTATATTTCACAAAGGAAGTAACTGAAACTGTGGAACTGTAAACCGTAACATTCTTTGAAATTTGCTCTCTAACTACTAGTTAAATTGTACTTGTAAAGTTATTACTTCTATGTATATATGTTATATTCTACAATAAAAAATGTTAAAAAACTGATCCAACACTGACACAGATGTTACAATTAGCGGACAAGGATGTTAAAACAATTACTGTGACCATGTTACATATGTTTAAAAAACTAAGTAGAGATGTGGAAGATATAAAAAAGAACTAGGTGTGCCAGTTTGGATGTATTATGTCCCCTAAAATGCCATGTTCTTTAATGCAGCCATGTGGGGGCAGACATCTTAGTGTTGATTATGTTGGAATCCTTTGATTGAGTGTCCATGGAGATGTGACTCATCAACCATGAGCAAAACATTTGACTGGATAACTTCCATGGAAATATGGATCCTGCCCATGCTGGGTGGGTCTTTGATT